>NC_057804.1:618205755-618507387 GCF_018294505.1 Triticum aestivum
GAAAAAATGAATTAACAAAATATGAAATCAAATGAAAAAATAGAAAAGAAAATAAAACGCTTAGGCCTTGGTCCAACTAGGTGACGGCATTGCTCTCGTCGGGCATGTGTTGGGCCGGGAGCATGCGGATTTGAAAAGTTCATCAATTGTTTTACGAATTTTCATGGATTTGAATATTTTCACAAAAATTCAAAACAAAGTTCACTATGAAATTTGCAAAAAAGTTTTCTCGGTCTTGGGAACCTCGGGTTCCCATCCATTTTTTGCCTGTTTTGGGACCTTCTCGGAGGTCGTGAACTGTGTTTTTCTTTTTCTTTTTATCTTCTCTCGTGTTTATTTGTTTGCCTTCTTAGACTTTTCGTTTATTATGTTTATTGTTTCTATTTCTCATATATTTAATTTTATCTGAATTCAAATTTTGTTCATATTTTTTTGCTTTTTCTGGAATTTCTATTTTTTTACTGTTTTTCTAAAAATGTCCGTGTCCAAATTTTTGTTATTTTTTTAAAAAGCTGTTCGCATTTTGACATTCTGAGCATGTTTGAAAGGCATGCAAATTTGTTTTGAAATTTATGTACAATTTTTAAAAATACAAATATTAGTATTTTATGAACAAAACAGGAAAACTAGAAACCCTAAAGAAAACCGTGCAAAAAAAAAAGATATACATAAACTAAAGAGTGGAGGTGCTGTGTTTTTTTCTTGGCATTATGTCTCCCGCACAAGAAGAGGAAAACAAGCAAATAATGCAAATCTGATGTGCTGTCCTGGATGGTTTGTGCGGTTACACGTAGTGCGTGAGGGCTGTGGTTCGAATCCATCCGAGGACATCTATTTTTTTGACAATTAAAACTAGAAAAACGTAAATGGGCTGAGCCCATGAGGGAGGGCTGTTCGCCGTGTATTATACGAAACTAAACCGTACATACTTTCAATGTAGGAAAGTGAATACAATTTGTGAAAAAGTACATACTACCCTTTATACGTTTTGTGAGGGGGGTGTACCGAAGCACTTCTCATACTTTTATCCTACGCCTAGGTGCACAGGTTGGAAATAATGATAGAAACATCAAAATAGAGCAGATGCTGCCCGTTGAACATGAGAAATTTAGAGTAGGATATACTCTCATTGTAAAGTAAAGTTAGAAAAATATCCTCTCTTGGATGTCACTTATGTGCCAAATCATAAATCATGGTATAGAACATGCCCTTCATCTACAAATTTCAATGTAGCTGGAAAAAGAGAAATAATTATAGTTCACATGAAAAAGATAAGCAGGACTTATAAGCAAGTCTTATAATTCTAGAGCACAAACCAAGTATTGCAGTCTCATTTGCTCACTGGATTTGATAAAACTTTCCAAATCGCATTAGAAAAATATTATTGTAATTTGACCTGACAGAGAAAAGAGATCAAAAAACACTACACTTCTAACTGATGGAACCACCGGGTTGTCACCCGTAGCCTGCACACATTAAAATCCCAAGAACAATCTCTGTCATAACGAGAAGGAGGATTTTCCTGTAGGTAATAGGCTGCCGAACCATCTGCCAGGAGGAGTGCTAGCGGCCGGTGATTGAATTCTTAGTGGACGAACCCAAGGTGGAGAGTTAGTGCTAGCGGCTGGAATCAACTCTGGCAGGACACGTGGACAGAGAGATGAACAGACAGAACAATGGGCGATCCGCCGCTGGATCTAAGTCGTCATGGTCGCGGCCGGCAGCGCCGTGCGCTTGGCTCGGATCCTGCTCAAGCACGTCGGCTGGATTCGCCCAAATCGCGTGCTCGTCACGGCGTCACCTGGACGGATCTCCCGCGTCGCCCGGCACGGCTCGCCCGCTTCACCATCCTGCTCAAGCGCGTCGCGCGCGTCGGGGCGGCTGGATTCCCCTGTCACTGATCCACCTCCTCTATCCAACGAGTAGCGAGCACAATTAGCGGACGATCCACATCCCATGTCGAGCGAGAACAACGGTATTAGCTTAATGGGTTGGCATAACCGGCCCACTTTACCACATGGCTTGGATTCGGCCTCTGGAATAGCAGCCCATAGGACAGCTGGGCCAGTTGCGGGAGAGATGATTTTACACATTAGATCTGACGGCCAGAAACATTTAGATCGCGAAAACGGACGGTGAGAAACCCAAATCGTTGAGAGAGCTCGCTTTAGGCTCGGTTATACTATCCTTACTAGATCATCGAAGGCACGCGTTGCCGCGCCCATCCATTGTTACAATATAATGATAGTATGTACTTAATACCAAATCCCTTGGTGTATTATTAATAGGAACTTGATGGTTTGGGACTATTTTTGTAGAAGTAAAGATAGTACATTGAGGTCACAATTAGAGAACTAAATATCAAAGTTCGGAGGGCAAGATACTCAAGTGAAAAGTAGTAATTATATATCGTTGTAACAGGCTCCTTTTAGATGAATTAATGCTAGAAATTTTCCATGTCAAATATGTATCATGGAATCTCATAAACTCAAAGCTCACTCTGGTCTTTATGCAAAATAAAGATCTACAATTAGCTTGCTGAAGTGCGATGCTTTGAAAGACATCAAATATTTCACATATCTTTTTTACAGGATGTACTGCCAAATCAAGCACGCAAAGAGACATTTAAAAAGTAAATAATCATACAACAACAAAACTTTGTTCTAGCCCCCTGCCACACCACCAAGTAAAAGTGTAAGCTTTAATATATGTCAACTGTTGCTACATCTGTTCTTAAGCAGATCATTTGAAGTTCAGTCTTGGTTGGAATTATTTATCGTCTGCCACCACTAATTTTTCTCAAGACAAAAACACCAACTTCTGCTCCAAGGTGAACTTTTTATGTTTTCAGCCTCTTCAAAGAGAGGAAAGAAAAATTTAAATCCATGTGAACCTTGGTAACAGGGTTAATGGTTCATAAAGGTAGTGGTATAATTTTCAACCTTTCATAGCCCATGAAGCTCCCCTTCATAAGCAACAAAACACATCACACAAAAAAGCAGTACCATATTTTCAACAAGGCAAACTTCATTCATGCAAGTGACGGGAAACACACACAAAAACGTGGTTAAAGGGGAAAGTTCCCTCCCTTAAGTGTACGTTATTAGGTAGAAGATGCACCCTCGTGGGTGGGCGGTCTTAAAACCATGCGCTCAAGCCAACAAATCATTATCTGGAAGCAACAACAATTTCAGGTGATTGGGGCATGTGGATCAAACGCAGGTGGACGAGCTTACAACCGACATTCCAAGTTCCCAAGCGTTGTTCTTGTACAAGCCCAATCTAATTAGGTTCTGAAAATCATCAAGTTCTGGCATGATCGTCCGTTTTTTTGTGCATGTGAAGTATACAAATAGTTGCATTAAAATGAATAATCGGTAATATTGAACAGAACACCTCATATATGTCAGGCCTAAAACATGAAACTAACTCTGAAGAAATTTAGGACAGTAAAAAAATGCACCATCAGGAAAAATGGAAATGGATCCTACATTCTTTGAAAATACATATGTTATTTATTTAGTTAGTAACACGATGTCCTGAACAGATTTTAGGAGGACACTGATGAAGGACAAAAATAGTATCCTACCTACTTGTTTCAACTAAGATGGCATAGCTATTTTATATGACAATATCTTAAGATTGGTTAGTCATCGGAGAGGATGAAACCATACTTGTAAAAACATTCCAGGAGTTCATATGTACCTGCTACCCCCTTTTACAAAACAATTCTACTTGTTACCAACTGATAAATCCTTTAGCTTAATTAGCATTGGTCGGAGTACAAGTAAACAGTTACTTATACACAGCTTAATACATAAGCTTTGAACGGACCAAGGTACCAAACTGAATAAGTTGACAGTTAAACAAATTTTCACATGGAGGCCGGAACATGTGCCAGTCTCATATCTTGATCACAACCAAAGAATTGCTATTCACCATCTTTATCATGTACTGTAAGAACTGATCGGATACTACAAAATAAGATATTATCTGCTCACCTTGGGGCAGCAATCTCCACGGCACTTGGGCATAAGGAAGAATACATGGATATCTACCCCAGCATGATGCTGAATATTTTGTGATGTTATGGTAGAGAGGGTGAGCGAAGAGTGTCTGGGAAGGAAGCATATATACACGCATCAGTTGAAAACTGAATTGTGCAGCAGAAGAGACGTTGGCCCCCGGCATGAATGCCTGCTTAAAAACTGAATGATGAATGTGTTTATTAACAAAGAGTGGGAGCAGTTTCCCGGACAAGGCGCCATGATCGCCCGTGTCCCCCACCCTTTCGTACCTTGCAGGCGGATCCGCCGAGGAGTGGATCGGCCGGCCAACGGTTCACCCGCATCCAGCGTTTCCGCTCGATCCTCGCGCTGGATTCCCTTCCGAGTGGCGCGGGTTGGTTGGATCCACTCGCGGCGTAGGCTGGATCCCACCGCAGGTCAGCCGTGTCACCCGATTTTCCTGAATCGAGCAGCCGCCGCATCCGCTCTCTTTCAACCGCGCGTCGCATCTCTCGACCGCCCCCAGTTCTTTCATCAGTCGAGCGGTTTTTTTCTTCTTCTACGGAACGGGAGCGATCGTAGGGGAGGGCCGAGCAGGGAAACTGGCCCAATTAACCACATGGCTCGAAAAATAGCTACGGGGAGTAGCTTCCCTTGCGACGTTTGGCCCAGTTCGCAGTAAACATAGTGTTTAACTTAGATTGGACGGTCAGGAACATTCAACAAACGAAATCAAACGGCCAGAAATGCCTAATTCATAAGATACCAGGGATTAGGTGCAGTTTTACTGTTCTTAAATTGTAGCATGGAAATTTCTAAACATGCAGACAACTTCCTCTTCCCTTTTAGTCTGGCAATTCTCTCTGCTGCAACATGAAAAATCTCTGAAACGCATGGCAATTTTCATCTTCTATATAAGGTATGACAATTTTTTAGCATGGCAAATCTCTCTGTTGTTGGATGACAAATCTCACTGCTATAGTATCGCAATTTTCGAGAAGTTCTCTAGAAGAGGTTTTGTTGGGCAAACGCTGAAAAAATATTACTTGCGCATGTGAGCCTCACTGAGAGAACGTTCGTTCAAAACGTAGTCCTCGTGTAGGGAATGCCAGCTCCCTATTAGTGTCTTATGTTAAGGACGCCGATAAGCCATGGACGTTGGGGATTTGACCATGACAAATCAAACGTTTTTATGGTGATTTATACTTGTTGACCATATCAAGTTTAGTTGGTAAGCATGAAAAATCCGTCCTCAGTTTGTTTTTTTGCCAAAAAATTGCCGTGCTTGCCAACTAAACTTGACATCCATGCGTTGCCACAAAAAACATTCGATATGCCATGCTACAAAATCTGGAACCCCCTTACCTGGCAAACTCGTCAGTTAGGATGGCATTTGCGAACATTGGCATGACATTTTTAGTTGTTAGGTAGTGGGAGAGGTGGAAGTTTCTTCAGGCGACATGGCATTTTCTCCCGGAGAAGGCAATTTTTGTTTTAAAACTGTCATTGTTTGATCTCGTTTTCCAACTAAAACTACCATCAAAGATCTCCGGCTATAATTACCAAAAATCCGACATTCGGATTTTATCATTTCCGTTAATTAGTTAATGGGGTATAGGTTGGTACAAATGATCTGGAACATAGATCCATTACAATTTAATTATGATTATTCTACATAAACTAATTCATATATTTCTCATCAATTGAACACATAAATGCCCTACCTACAGGAGGAGTCCCTGGCGGCTGCAACCCTAGCCGCCGCCAGGGCCGATCTTCCAACGCCGTTCTCCGGTGGCTCCCCCCCGCCAGCGACCTCGGTCGTCAGTAGTGAGGGGGGCCGCCGGATCCACACGTGTGAATCGATTTTACTCCCTTATAGTTTAGGTTTTTAGGTTGTTCATCGTCTTTGCTTCGGTGACGACGATGGCGACGCTGAATAAAGAATCTTCGGATCCTTCCCTGACGAGGGCATCGGTCCTATGGTCGGGGATGGATTTGGAAACCAGTCTGTTCAAGCAAGGATGGTGTGGCGGCGGCGGCATCCTCGTGGTGGACCTGTGTCCTCGGGCTCCGCCGTTGCGACGACGTTTGCTCCAGCGTCGACGTGGAGCTTGGGAGGTAGTCCAAGAGCGGATGCAGATTGTGGTCTGCATCGACGACATCTGGAAGACGGAATATCTACTGGGCTCGTGGTTCGTGGATGGCAGATATGGTTTCCTCCTTCGGCGTCTTAGTCGTGGTGGGGTGCTAGATCTGGAGTTCGATGGCGTGTCCGGGGTGTTGCCCCGGTCTGATTCATTCAACGGTAACGGCTTCACTTTTGGTGAGCCACCTTGAAGGTCCGCAAAGCTGCATATCAGCGATGGAGCCGCGTCGAGCTCGGGTGAGGTGGTGATTCGTCATTCTTTTCTTCGGTGGCTGCTGTGGTGGTGCCGGAGGTAGTTGACGAGCGTTGGTGTCAAGCTCCGAAATGTTCTGCTATCTTTTCAGTTTTGTCATGTCGGTCTTTACGTGATTTGTACTTTGTTCTTTATGATATGAATGAGACACGTATCACCATGCAAAAAAAATTGAACACATAAATAAACACTCCAGAACAAGCTTGTCATAGAAAAATTCTACCTACAATCAATCTTGACTGAGTGGTGGCCGCGCTGATGCTCCCATTGATGATGTAGAAGTGCCACTGCTGCTGCCGTTTTGTTGCAGATGAAGATGTAAATCTTCGTGTGCCAACCGGCGGCATGTAATATGCAATCGGCATCAGCGTGGGGAGACTCGGGAGCGACGCCTCTGACCGCAACACGTTTACAGCCTGCCTGATAGACGGTCTCATTTTGAAGTCGAGCTGAGAACACCAGAGCCCAACAATCATCACACGCTCCATCTCCTGGGCATCAAACTTTCCACCCAATCGCTGGTCGGCGGCGTCTAGAATCCTCCCCTTGCCATACAGATCCCAGACCCACTGAGCTAGGTGGACCGCGTCATCCTCCTCCGGCTGGGGTACCACCACAGGCCGCCTGCCGCAAGCAGTCTCGAGGAGGACGACACCGAAGCTGTATACATCTGACTCGGGGTTGGTCTTGCCAGTGGTCATGCACTCTGGATCCATGTACCCCATCGTGCCTGCGAAATCTGTTGTCAGTGATCTTCGGCCATGTTGGACGAGCTTGGCGAGCCCGAAGTCACCGAGCTTTGCCTTGAACGACGAGTCTAGCATAATGTTGCTTGGCTTGATGTCCCTATGCAGGACGCATTGGTCCCAGTCCTGGTGTAGGTAGAGAAGCGCCGAGCCTAGTCCGAGCAGAATCTCATGTCTGAAGACAAAGGAAATGGAGCATCACATGGCTAATTATCATCTTATAAGGCAAAGAAATCGGAATCGGAGAGTCACGATACATTTGCGGTGCTCATGATTTTTCTGTGATGGGCGGGCAGGCATACCTTAAGGGCCATGGGAGCACGACGTTATTGGCGTCGTACAGATGCCCGTCGAGGCTGCCATTGGGCATCAACTCGTAGACGAGGAGCAGATTGCCGCCTTCGTGGCACCAGCCGATGAGCTGCACGAGGTTCTTGTGCCGGAGCCGGCTTATGACCCTCACCTCAGAGGCGTACTCCTTCCTCCCCTGCTTGGAGTCCTTGGAGATCCTCTTGATAGCAACTTGAAGGTTCAATTCATTCAGAAACCCTCTGTACACGGAGCCAAAGCCTCCTTGTCCGAGCTTGTTCTCATCACAGAAATTGCCGGTGGCGACGACCAGATCCTTGTAACGAAACCGCCTGGGCCCGGAGCCTTTCTCGAAATCGTCTTCCATGGCCTGGTCAATGTCGAAGAAGTTATCCTCTTCTGACCAATGCTCCATTGCTTCCTCGTGGATTTCACCTTGCTTTCGCCGTCGCCGCCGCCATAAAAGGAAACCGATCAAGGAGCCGATAATGATCAAGAGGGAGATTGAACTAGAGACGCCGATCAGAACCGCCCTTGACGGAGGCGGAGGCGAAGGTTCTGTGAAAAAAAACCGGAGAATGGCATTGGATTAGCATGTGAATAATGCAATATGTGCAAGGTGTAGCTCCTGTAACGGCAAGCATGTAAAGACACGGCTACTGACCTCCCGACGTTTCTGGAGGAGGATGCAGAGACGACGATGGTGGCTGAGCTAGCTCGTCCTTCTGACAGAAGGTGTTGTTACCATACCCCACTTGGAGGATGTCGCAGTACTTCTTGTAGTAGTTGTTGACCCTGTCCTGGGCCGCCGCGGAGGTCTCGTTGCACTCCGTCCCGCCGTTGAGGATGTATGTGGTCATGCCGTACCCGGGGAGCAGCCCCGCGTGGCGGTCTTGGGCGGACGGCGTCCAGCCGCCGGTCATCACGGCGTGGCACGACGGGCTCGGAGCCGCCGCCGTCATCCAGAACCAGATGGCCGTCTTGAAGGCGACGGCGGGGTCTGTGGACACGAGGTCCGGGTTGCGCAGCAGGTCCAGCCCCAGCACCCTCCCTGCCTGCCGGTAGTTGTCCTCGCTGCGATTATAAACTGCGCATTAGTAGTACGAAACTTTTTTAGATCAGTAGCAGGAAATTTGCCGAATTGAAGTTCATTCATCGCGACAGAATAATTGGAAGTTCACCTTGTAAGAGAAAGCAGGGTACAAATCAAGGGGAATTTGAGGATTTGCCACACCTTTCCCTGCACTTTGAGGATTTGCCCTCCTTTATTTTGACACTGATGATTTGCCACAACTTTTCCAAAAACTTGAGGAATTGCCCCTGATAAGATGGGCCCGCCATGAGAAGACGAAAATACCCATGAACTGCACATCGAATCACGCTTGGCTCTCTCCCATTCTTTCTGACGGTCTCACGTATTGCAGTATTGACATGAACGCCGCGGCGGCGCCGCGAGCTTCCCTTCGCCTCTCTTCTCCCCGCCGCCCTTTCTTTGACTCCACACTCCCTTAGCCGGGACGCTTCCCGCCGGCTATCCCCAACCGCTGCTGACCTCTGTCAGGCTGCCGCCTCCCCCTGCCATATCTGCTCCTCGCTCGCTATCTCTTGGCGCAGAACCATCCTGTACCGCCGCTCGGGACGGTGCCGCGCGAGGCTGCGGTGGCCACGCGCACGGCCTCGGCGAGCAGCATGACCGACGTGGCAAGGGACGCTCTCGTCTTCAAGGCGGGAGGCCAGCCGGCAGCAGCATCGGCCGTATGCGTCGCAAGGGGCAAGAAACGGCTGCCGGCGACGCACGTATCCACTGCAATGACTCAAGCTGGCAGCCAGGCCTCATCGCCGTCGAGCTCGCGGTCCGCCGTGGACAGCGGCGACCACTGGACGGCATCCTTGAAAAGCATGTCGCGCTCGAGCCGGACGGATGGCGGCGCCTCGAGGCGGACGACCAGCTGATGTGTGCCTGGGCGTGAGTGCTCTGTGTGCGCGCATTCTCTAGCACCTGGCCGTGCGCGATGTGTGCTAGGCGTGCGTGTGCTGGGCGTGCTTTGTGTGTGTGTTAGTGCTGTACGTACATTGTGTGCGTTCATGCTCTGGCACCTGGGCGTGAGTGCGTGATCTGTGCGTGTGTTGTGTGCGTGCGTGCTCCAGCACCTGGGCACCCGGCTGTTGCTGCTCCTACTGCTGCATACACAGAGAAAAACACTGTAGTCCGAGCTTGCCTCCTGTCTGGCGCGCCCTCGCCGAGCTCACCATGGACAGACACCACCGTCCTCGGGCTCGGACTGTCGACGGCACCCTCCACGCACCACATCCGGCAAACGCACAGGAGCAGCAGCAGCTCGACGACGCTACCGGAGCGTGGGGAGAGGAGGAGCACCAGCAGCACAACACAGGGCGGCAGGTGGATGAGGCATGGCGAGCCGTCGGCTGCGGGACGAACAGAGGAGAAAACGTAAGCATCTAATTTGGATTGGTTTTGGCAAGAGTGGCATTTTGGTCATTCAATCTATAGTGTAATCTCAAATCGGTTAGAAAGGGCAAATCCTCAAGTTTTTAATAAAGTAGTGGCAAATCATCAGTGTCAAAATAAAGAAGGGCAAATCCTCAAAGTGCAAGGAAAGGTGTGGCAAATCCTCAAATTCCCCACAAATCAAACCCAGTACCAAGCAAAAGAAAAGAGTGATGAACATGTCTCACGTACGTGGTTAGCTGTATGGGGCCTCGGCCGTAGTAGGGCGCGCTCGCCCGGTTCACCGCCTTCACGTAGCAGTAGCCGGTGGTTACGAAGGAGGTCTGCCCGAAGAAGGCGGCGAACTCCCGCCGGCGGGTCGCGTCGTCGCCGGTGGTGCCGAAGCCACGGAACACGCTCGCGTTGGCCGCCTCCAGGAACGCGTCGTAGGTGTAGAAGGCGCCTCCCTCGCACCCGCTCATGTTGCGGCCGCTCAGCATGGAATCGAACGCCTCCCGCGTGATGGTCGACGGCACGCTGCCGGCCTGCTGCTGCTGCCCGCTGGCCACGCCGAGCAGGAGCAGGGCGGCGCCGGCGAGAGCCAGCAGCACAGAGAGCCTCATCCGCCAAGGTCTGGAATCCTAGCGACGATGGAGTGTGATGATGTGAAAATGCTGTTCGGGAATCGGGACCGTGTGGAAAACCATTGCCCATGGATTTATTGTTGCGTCGCTAGTACGACAGCAATGGTCAAAACGGGGTGCACTGATTGGTGCAGCAGCAATGTTTGTTTTTGCCTCTCTCTGTTGTGTTTTCTGCGAGGAAGGAAATGCAGTGCCCAGCCGCCTAGGAATCCTATGGGGCCTGGTACTATTTGGGTCCAACTTTTCCTACCAAGTCACTGTCTTATAGCTGGAAAAAATGAAGAAAATAGTTATCTGCGGCTTTCAAACCATACAGGCGTACGGAAAGGACGGAACAGTCAAGTCATCAAATCTGACCGTCGATGAGAAACGGTTTTTTTCAGTCATCCGGCCAGAGAGAATTGTCTCACCACGTCTCCGCCACAACAGGTGTAGTAGTAGCAAGAAAGACCACCACGGGCAACGGCAGGGAGGGGCATGGCCCGAAGGACGGTCCAGATGCGTCGATGACGGTTCGTAACGAGGGGTACGATGGTCATTTCAGGTGGGCGTAGAGCGCGCGTAGACGAGTCGTAGAGCCCTGTACGAGCCTGCACCGGCCCGTGTACTATTGTACGCCGGACGTGTACGTGTATTATAAGCTGGCGGTTCCGTTTCCCCGCGGTCGTGCGCGTGCACATGTGCGTGGATATTTTCCAAAAAAAGGCCCTAGTATCAGAGGAGGGGAACGGGCACCGGCCGCATCGCCCACCCCATTTCCCCCAAATCGCCTCCCTCTCCCTCCTCTCTCCTCTGCCTCATCGTCTCCCTAACCGGCCACCCCACCTGCTCGCTCACCACCACCGCCTCCCTCTCTCCTCCTGCTTGCTTCTGGCTCGGATGGAGCAAGGCTGTGGCGAAGCCGCCGTCGCGGACGGAGATCTGGAGAGGACGGGCGCGGAGACCGTGGCAGATGTCGTGCAGGCCCTCGTTGGCGGTGCGGGTGCAGGAGGTGCTGCATCCCCACGCGCTGGATCGGTCGCTGCGGCGGCGGATGTGGAGGAGAAGAAGGTGGCCGTGGTGGACTCCGCCATGCCGGAGCTTGGCGTGACGACGTCGAGCGGCCCGTATCATGGACCTGCGGAGGCCGGCGGCGAGCACGTGGACCCGCAGGTAATCCTTGCCAGCAGTCCCCTCCGTTTCTAGTTACCCCCATTAAGCAGTAGATTTAGGTGTTAGGTTTTTGTTGTTGTTGATAGTTGCTGCATCGATCCCCTTCTGATAATTAGAGTTTTTAGATGTTTGATTGATTTATAGTGAAGGTTAAGTTTGGATTCTGTGATTGAATCATCCAGTAGATCTACTAGTTAGGGTTTTTTAATTAGATGTTTAGTTGGGTTTTTTTTTGTATTGGATTCAATTATAGCCACTCATATGTAGAATCTATGATTGAATCATCCAGTAGATGTAGTAGTTAGGTTTTTTTCTATTGGATTAACCTATAGGCAGTTATATGTAGAATCTATGATTGAATCATCCAGTGGATGTAGTAGTTAGGGTTTTTTAATTATATGTTTAGTTAGGTTATTTATATTAGAATCTGGATTGCCGCATGTTCTCAGATTCTGTTCTGTGTTGTATATGTTGTTAGATTTGTTGTGCATATTCCCTCAGTGGGCCACGGCAGGGGCTGAGCAGCCACTCAGTGTATCTATTAAAGTTGATATTGTACAAATGAGGTTTAAATCCTACTTCCTTCATTTGAAGTGTATCAATTAATTGTTGAAATGAACATAGTACGTTTAACTAGTGCGCAATTTCAAAATAATTAGGAGCTTCACTTCATTATCCATAAACTAAAATTGTAGGTAAGTTTATTTTTGATCTGTAGGATTGCTGCACTTATAAAGTAAATCATAAGTAAGTTTGCTAGACATGCAACTATGCCAGATGACCAAGTCATATTAAATTTATGTTGCATAACTCTATGCATGAATGTCATATGAAATAGTTTCACGCCTAGCGCCAAAAAATGCACAAAGATTTCCTTTCCTAAAACTCATGGCATTACAATATACCATCCAATATACGGTTCAGAGAATAGGGCAGCTGATGCACCACTATGTACATTACATGAGCCAGATGAAGTAAATACAATTACTTGTTGTCAACCACAATGGCTCACTTATATAGTTGCAGGGTACATCAAAGAATGTACTACCTCCATTGGCAGACCTGAGCACTCACAAGATTATTGTTGGTGCCCAGGCTGGCATTATAGTTTGAAGGACCACACTCAGCATGATCTAAAATTTTAGTTTGACCAAGCTATCATTATAGAATGCTTGACCTTTGGATACAGTTTAATTTTAGGTCAAAGTATCATTTTAGGTTATTAGAAGCACATTGCAGATTGCTTGACCTTTGCATGCTGCGTTATGTAGTTAGTAGTATCATTGAATTAATTACTTATATTGCAGAATGAGGAAGCTGCTGGCAACAAGAGGAAGCTGGACATCGCTGGGTTCAACGACCCGTCTGATTCTGACGACGAGGAGGAGGTAACCCCAAGATGTTTTTTGTCTGTTTATTAATCTGTTTGAGATGTTGTTTGTTGATGATGCCCTATATGAATGCCTCTAAATTGGAATGTTATGTAGTTTATTCATTGATATCATAAAGTTGTGTTGTTTGGTCATTAATTAGCTCTAAATGGCATATTTGTGGTCTTTGATCATGAAACCATATCTGAATGCACATAAATGGAAATATTGTGTTGTTTGTCCATTGGATTATTCTAAAATGGAAAATTTTGTTATACTTTCAATTAATTCCTCTGAAAGTTGTGTTGTTTGTGCATTAATTAGCTGTAAATGGGATATGTGTGATGTTTTTTCATGAAACCATATATGAATGCATATAAATGGAACTATTATGTTGTTTGTCCATTAAATTCCTCTAAATGGAACTATTCTGTTGTTTGTGCATTAGTTAGCTATAATGGGCTATTATGTTTGTTTGTTCTTTAAATTACAGTAAATGGCAATTATCTGATGTTTGTTAATTACATTACTCTAAATGGGAAGCATGTATTTATGCAAATCAGTTGTATGTGCAGTACAACTCTGGAGATGAGGTGGAAGAGAGGAACCACAAGTCCTTCATTGAGCATGAAGCCAACAAGATGAGGGAGAAGGGGAAGGCGGCGTACTACAAGTGGGGCAAGTTCAAGTGCCCATACTACACCACTAAGCCAATCCCCAAGGATGGGCTGTATGAGCACCTTATGTCGCATGCACGCGGTTTAACAAAGAGTGGGAGCGACGTGAAGATCAGGGCAGAGCATGCAGCCCTCCTGAAGGCTATGGGTCCCATCTAGTTGTTGGGGAACGTAGCAGAAATTCAAAATTTTCCTACGTGTCACCAAGATCTATCTATGGAGAAACCAGCAACGAGGGGAAGGAGAGTGCATCTACATACCCTTGT
The DNA here is from genome assembly GCF_018294505.1 of Triticum aestivum. Classification (NCBI taxonomy): domain Eukaryota; kingdom Viridiplantae; phylum Streptophyta; class Magnoliopsida; order Poales; family Poaceae; genus Triticum; species Triticum aestivum. The sequence goes on from NC_057804.1 coordinate 618,219,778, forward strand.
AGATCGCTAAGCGGAAGCGTTCAAGTGAACGGGGTTGATGGAGTCGTACTCGTCGTGATTCAAATCACCGATGATCCTAGTGCCGAACGGACGGCACCTCCGCGTTCAACACACGTACAGCCCGGTGACGTCTCCCACGCCTTGATCCAGCAAGGAGAGAGGGAGAGGTTGAGGAAGACTCCATCCAGCAGCAGCACAACGGCGTGGTGGTGATGGAGGAGCGTGGCAATCCTGCAGGGCTTCGCCAAGCACCGCGGGAGAGGAGGAGTAGGGAGAGAGGTAGGGCTGCACCAAGAGGGAGAGGTTCTCGTGTCTATGGGCAGCCCCAAGCCTCTATTTATATAGGGGAGGAAGGGGCTGCGCCCCCTTTAGGGTTTCCCACCCCAAGGGGTGCGGCCAGCCCTAGATGGGACTTGGGGAGGCGGCCAAGAGGGGAGAGAGGGGAGGCGCCCACTAGGTGGGCCTTAAGGCCCATCTGGACTAGGGTTTGCCCCCTCCCACTCTCCCTTGCGCCTTGGGCCCCTTGTGGGGGGCGCACCAGCCCACCTAGGGGCTGGTCCCCTCCCACACTTGGCCCACACAGCCTTCTGGGGCAGGTGGCCCCACTTGGTGGACCCCCGGGACCCTCCCGGTGGTCCCGGTACATTACCGATATCGCCCGAAACTTTTCCGGTGACCAAAACAGGACTTCCCATATATAAATCTTTACCTCCGGACCATTCCGGAACTCCTCGTGACGTCCGTGATCTCATCCGGGACTCCGAACAACATTCGGTAACCACATACAATCTTCCTTTATAACCCTAGCGTCACCGAACCTTAAGTGTGTAGACCCTACGGGTTCGGGAGACATGCAGACATGACCGAGACGTTCTCCGGTCAATAACCAACAGCGGGATCTGGATACCCATGATGGCTCCCACATGTTCCACGATGATCTCATCGGATGAACCACGATGTCAAGGACTTAATCAATCCCGTATTCAATTCCCTTTGTCTAGCGGTATTGTACTTGCCCGAGATTCGATCGTCGGTATACCGATACCTTGTTCAATCTCGTTACCGGCAAGTCTCTTTACTCGTTCCATAACACATCATCCCGTGATCAACTCCTTGGTCACATTGCGCATATGATGATGTCCTACCGAGTGGGCCCAGAGATACCTCTCCGTTTACACGGAGTGACAAATCCCAGTCTCGATCCGCATAAAACAATAGATACTTTCGGAGATACCTGTAGTGCACCTTTATAGTCACCCAGTTACGTTGTGACGTTTGATACACCCAAAGCACTCCTACGGTATCCAGGAGTTACACGCTCTCATGGTCAAAGGAAGAGATACTTGACATTGGCAAAGCTCTAGCAAACGAACTACACGATCTTTGTGCTATGCTTAGGATTGGGTCTTGTCCATCACATCATTCTCCTAATGATGTGATCCCGTTATCAACGACATCCAATGTCCATAGCGAGGAAACCATGACTATCTGTTGATCACAACGAGCTAGTCAGCTAGAGGCTCACTAGGGACATATTGTGGTCTATGTATTCACACATGTATTACGATTTCCGGATAATACAGTTATAGCATGAATAAAAGACTATTATCATGAACAAAGAAATATAATAATAACTTATTTATTATTGCCTCTAGGGCATATTTCCAACAGTCTCCCACTTGCACTAGAGTCAATAATCCAGTTCACATCGCCATGTGATTAACACTCACAGGTCACATCGCCATGTGACTAATACCCAAGAGTTTACTAGAGTCAGTAGTCTAGTTCACATCACTATGTGATTAACATTCAATGAGTTTTATGTTTGATCATGTTGCTTGTGAGAGAGGTTTTAGTCAACGGGTCTGGACCTTTAAGATCCGTGTGTGCTTTACAAATCTCTATGTCATCTCCTAGATGCAGCTACCACGCTCTATTTGGAGCTATTCCAAATAACTGTTCTACTTGGAGCTATTCTAAATTATTGCTCCATTATATGTATCCGGTCTCTCTACTCAGATCTATCCGGATAGGTGTCAAGCTTGCATCGACAAACCCTTTACGACGAACTCTTTTACCACCTCCATAATCGAGAAAATTCCTTAGTCCACTAGTTACTAAGGATAACTTTGACCGTTGTCCTGTGAGCCATTCTTGGATCACTCTTGTACCCCTTGACTGACTCATGGCAAGGCACACTTCAGGTGCGGTACTCAGCATAGCATACTGAAGAGCCTACGTCTTAAGCATAGGGGACGACCTTCGTCCTTTCTCTCTATTCTGCCGTGGTCAAGCTTTAAGTCTTAACTTCGTACCTTACAACTCAGGCAAGAACTCCTTCTTTGACTGGCCCATCTTGAACACCTTCAAGATCATGTCAAGGTATGTGCTCATTTGAAAGTATTATTAAGCATTTTGATGTATCCTTATAGATCTTGATGCTCAATGTTCAAGTAGCTTAATCCAGGCTTTCCATTGAAAAACACCTTTCAAATAACCCTATATGCTTTCTAGAAATTCTACATCATTTCTGATCATCAATATGTCAACAACATATACTCATCAGAAATTCTATAGTGCTCCCACTCACTTCTTTGGAAATACAAGTTTCTCATAAACTTTGTACAAACCCAAAATCTTTGATCATCTCATCAAAGCGCACATTCCAACTCCGAGATGCTTACTCCAGTCCTTAGAAGGATTGCTGGAGCTTTGAATACTTATTAGCATCTTTCGGGATTGACAAAACCTTCCGGTTGTATCACATACAACCTTTCCTCAAGAAAATCGTCGAGGAAACAATGTTTTGACATCCTATCTGCAAGATTTCATAAATAATGCAGTAATCGCTAATATAATTCCAACAGACTCTTAGCATCGCTACGAGTGAGAAAATCTCATCGTAGTCAACTCCTTGAACTTGTCGGAAAACATCTTAACGACAAGTCGAGCTTTCTTAATGGTGACATTTACCATCATTGTCCGTCTTCCTTTTGAAATCCATCCGTACTCATTAGCCTTACGACCATCGAGCCGTTCTGCCAAAGTCTACACTTTGTTTTCATACATGGATCCTCTCTCGGATTTTATGGCCTCAAGCCATTTATCGGAATCCGGGCCCACCATCGCTTCTCCATAGCTCGTAGGTTCATTGTTGTCTAGCAACATGACTTCCAAGACAGGATTACCGTACCACTCTGAAGTAGTACGTATCCTTGTCACCCTACGAGGTACGGCAGTGATTTGATCCAAAACTTCATGATCAATATCATAAGCTTCCACTTCAATTGGTGTAGGTGCCACGGGAACAACTTCCTGTGCCCTGCTACACACTGGTTGAAGTGATGGTTCAATAACCTCATCAAGTCTCCACCATCCTCCCACTCAACTCTTTCGAGAGAAACCTTTCCTCGAGAAAGGACCCGATTCTAGAAACAATTCATATTGCTTTCGGATCTGAATTAGGAGGTATACCCAACTGTTTTGGGTGTCCTATGAAGATGTATTTTATCCGCTTTGGGTTCGAGCTTATCAATCCTGAAACTTTTTCACATAAGCGTCACAGCCCCAAACCTTTAAGAAACGACAACTTAGGTTTCTCCAAATGGTGTCGTCTCAACGGAATTACGTGGTGCCCTATTTAAAGTGAATGTGGTTGTCTCTAATGCCTAACCCATGAACGATAGTGGTAATTCGATAAGAGACATCATGGTACGCACCATATCCAATAGGGTGCAACTATGATGTTCGGACACACCATCACACTATGGTGTTCCAGGCGGTATTAATTGCGAAACAATTTCCACAATGTCTTAATTGTGTGCCAAAACTCGTAACTCAGATATTCATCTCTATGATCATATCATAGACATTTTATCCTCTTGTCACAATGATCTTCTACTTCACTCTGAAATTATTTGAACCATTCAATAATTCAGACTTGTGTTTCATCAAGTAAATATTCTCAACATCTACTCGAATCATCTGTGAAGTAAGAACATAACAATATTCACTGCATGCCTCAGCACTCATTGGACTGCACACATCAAAATGTGTTACTTCCAACAAGTTGCTATCTTGTTCCATCTTACTGAAAACGAGGCTTTTCAGTCATCTTACCCATGTGGTATGATTTGCATATCTCAAGTGATTCAAAATCAAGTGAGTCCAAACGATCCATCTGCATGGAGTTTCTTTATGCGTATACACCAATAGACATGGTTCGCATGTCTCAAACTTTTCTAAAACGAGTGAGTCCAAAGATCCATCAACATGGAGCTTCTTCATGCGTTTTATACCATTATGACTTACATGGCAGTGACACAAGTAAGTGGTACTATCATTACTATCTTATATCTTTTGGCATGAACATGTGTATCACCACGATCGAGATTCAATAAACCATTCATTTTAGGTGTAAGACCATTGAAGGTATTATTCAAATAAATAGAGTAACCATTATTCTCCTTAAATGAATAACCGTATTGCGATAGTCATAATCCAATCATGTCTATGCTCAACGCAAACACCAAATAACAATTATTTAGGTTTAACACCAATCTCGATGCTTGATCACATCAAGCTTGGAAAAACTTCCAACACATATCGTCAGCTCACCTTTAGCTAGTCTCCGTTTATTCCGTAGCTCTTTTATTTCGAGTTACTAACACTTAGCAACCGAACCGGTATCTTATACCCTGGTGCTACTAGGAGTACTAGTAAAGTACACATTAACATAATGTATATCCGATATACTTCTATCGACCTTGCCAGCCTTCTCATCTACCAAGTATCTAGGGTAATTCCATTCCAGTGACTATTCCCCTTATCACAGAAGCACTTAGTCTCGGGTTTGGGTTCAACCTCGGGTTTCTTCACTGGTGCAGCAGCTGATTTGCCGTTTCATGAAATATCCCTTCTTGCCCTTGCCCTTCTTGAAACTAGTGGTTTCACCAACCATCAACAATTGATGCTCCTTCTTGATTTCTACTTTCGCGGTGTCAAACATCACGAATATCTCAAGGATCATCATATCTATCCCTGATTTGTTATAGTTCATCACAAAGCTCTAGCAGCTTGGTGGTAATGACTTTGGAGAAACATCACTATCTCATCTGGAAGATCAACTCCCACTCGATTCAAGTGATTGTCGCACTCAGACAATCTGAGCACATGCTCAACGATTGAGCTTTTCTCCCTTAATTTGTAGGCTAAGAAAATCGTCGGAGGTCTCATACCTCTTCACGTGGGCACGAGCCTGAAATCCCAATTTCATCCCTTGAAACATCTCATATGTTCCGCGATGTTTCGAAAAACGTCTTTAGTGCCTCAACTCTAAACCGTTTAACTGAACTATCACGTAGTTATCAAAACGTGTATGTCCGATGTTCGCAACATCCACAAACGACGTTTGGGGTTCGGCACATTGAGCAGTGCATTAAGGACATAAGCTTTCTACTGTCCGCATAATTGCTACTTTCAACTTTCAACTATATTTTCTCTAGGAACATATCTAAAACAGTAGAACTAAAGCGCGAGCTTACGACATAATTTGCAAAGATCTTTTGACTATGTTCAGGATAATTAAGTTCATCTTATGAACTCCCACTCAGATAGACATCCCTCTGGTCATCTAAGTGATTACATGATCCGAGTCAACTAGGCCATGTCCGATCATCACGTGAGACGGACTAGTCATCATCGGTGAACATCTTCATGTTGATCGTATCTACTATACGACTCATGCTCGACCTTTCGGTCTCCATGTTCCAAGGCCATGTTTGTACATGCTAGGCTCGTCAAGTTAACCCTAAGTGTTTTTGCTGTGTAAAACTGTCTTACACCCGTTGTATGTGAACGTAAGAATCCATCACACCCGATCATCACGTGGTGCTTAGAAGCGACGAACTGTAGCAACGGTGCACAGTTAGGGGAGAACACTTCTTGAAATTTTGTAAGGGATCATCTTATTTACTACCGTCGTCCTAAGTAAACAAGATGCATAATCATGATAAACATCACATGCAATTATATAGTTGTGACATGATATGGCCAATATCATATAGCTCCATTGATCTCCATCTTCGGGGCTCCATGATCATCTTGTCACCGGCTTGACACCATGATCTCCATCATCATGATCTTCATCATCGTGTCTTCATGAAGTTGTCACGCCAACGACTACTTCTACTTCTATGGCTAACGCGTTTAGCAATAAAGTAAAGTAAGTTACATGGCGCTGTTCAATGACACGCAGGTCATACAATAAATTAAGACAACTCCTATGGCTCCTGCCGGTTGTCATACTCATCGACATGCAAGTCGTGAATCCTATTACAAGAACATGATCAATCTCATACATCACATATCATTCATCACATTCTTCTTGGCCATATCACATCACATAGCATACCCTGCAAAAACAAGTTAGACGTCCTCTAATTGTTGTTTGCATGTTTTACGTGGCTGCTATGGGTTTCTAGCAAGAACGTTTCTTACCTACGCAAAACTACAACGTGATATGCCAATTGCTATTTACCCTTCATAAGGACCCTTTTCATCGAATCCGTTCTGACTAAAGTGGGAGAGACTGGCACCCGCTAGCCACCTTATGCACCAAGTGCATGTCAGTCGGTGGAACCTGTCTCACGTAAGAGTACGTGTAAGGTCGGTCCGGGCCGCTTCATCCCACAATACCGTCGAAACAAGATTGGACTAGTAACGGTAAGCATATTGAACAAAATCAACGCCCACAACTACTTTGTGTTCTACTCGTGCAAAGAATCTACGCAATAGACCTAGCTCATGATGCCACTGTTGGGGAACGTAGCAGAAATTCAAAATTTTCCTACGTGTCACCAAGATCTATCTATGGAGAAACCAGCAACGAGGGGAAGGAGAGTGCATCTACATACCCTTGTAGATCGCTAAGCAGAAGCGTTCAAGTGAACGGGGTTGATGGAGTCGTACTCGTCGTGATTCAAATCACCGATGATCCTAGTGCCGAATGGACGGCACCTCCGCGTTCAACACACGTACAGCCCGGTGACGTCCCCCACGCCTTGATCCAGCAAGGAGAGAGGGAGAGGTTGAGGAAGACTCCATCCAGCAGCAGCACAACGGCGTGGTGGTGGTGGAGGAGCGTGGCAATCCAGCAGGGCTTCGCCAAGCACCATGGGAGAGGAGGAGTAGGGAGAGAGGTAGGGCTGCACCAAGAGGGAGAGAACTCTTGTGTTATGGGCAGCCCCAGGCCTCTATTTATATAGGGGAGAAGGGGGATGCGCCCCCTTTAGGGTTTCCCACCCCAAGGGGTGCGGCCAGCCCTAGATGGGACTTGGGGAGGCGGCCAAGAGGGGGAGAGAGGGGAGGCGCACACTAGGTGGGCCTTAAGGCCCATCTGGACTAGGGTTTGCCCCCTCCCACTCTCTCTTGCGCCTTGGACCCCTTGTGGGGGGCGCACCAGCCCACCTAGGGGCTGGTCCCCTCCCACACTTGGCCCACGCAGCCTTCTGGGGCAGGTGGCCCCACTTGGTGGACCCCCGGGACCCTCCCGGTGGTCCCGGTACAATACCGATATCGCCCGAAACTTTTCCGGTGACCAAAACAGAACTTCCCATATATAAATCTTTACCTCCGGACCATTCCGGAACTCCTTGTGATGTCCGGGATCTCATCCGGGACTCCGAACAACATTCGGTAACCACATACAAGCTTCCTTTATAACCCTAGCGTCATCGAACCTTAAGTGTGTAGACCCTACAGGTTCAGGAGACATGCAGACATGACCGAGACGTTCTCCGGTCAATAACCAACAGCGGGATCTGGATACCCATGATGGCTCCCACATGTTCCACGATGATCTCATCGGATGAACCACGATGTCAAGGACTTAATCAATCCCGTATTCAATTCCCTTTGTCTAGCGGTATTGTACTTGCCCGAGATTCGATCGTCGGTATACCGATACCTTGTTCAATCTCTTTACCGGCAAGTCTCTTTACTCGTTCCGTAACACATCATCCCGTGATCAACTCCTTGGTCACATTGCGCATATGATGATGTCCTACCGAGTGGGCCCAGAGATACCTCTCCGTTTACACGGAGTGACAAATCCCAGTCTCGATCCGCATAAAACAATAGATACTTTCGGAGATACCTATAGTGCACCTTTATAGTCACCCAGTTACGTTGTGACGTTTGATACACCCAAAGCACTCCTACGATATCCAGGAGTTACACGCTCTCATGGTCAAAGGAAGAGATACTTGACATTGGCAAAGCTCTAGCAAACGAACTACACGATCTTTGTGCTATGCTTAGGATTGGGTCTTGTCCATCACATCATTCTCCTAATGATGTGATCCCGTTATCAACGACATCCAATGTCCATAGCCAGGAAACCATGACTATCTGTTGATCACAACGAGCTAGTCAACTAGAGGCTCACTAGGGACATATTGTGGTCTATGTATTCACACGTGTATTACGATTTCCGGATAATACAGTTATAGCATGAATAAAAGACTATTATCATGAACAAAGAAATATAATAATAACTTATTTATTATTGCCTCTAGGGCATATTTCCAACACTAGTCACCCTCTGTGAAGCTGGTATTGGTACTAATCATCAGTATAGTTGATGATGTTTAACTTTTGTGCTAGTATGGTTGTGAACTGTGAATCTGGAAGGTGGAAGTGTTTGTGAACTGTTAAGTAGTATGGCAGACTCTTAAGTAGTATGGCCGACTCTTAAGTATGGCAGAGACTTAATTAATCAAGTATGTCTCTGAAGTATATCAACTGTCTAGATGCAGGTTAGCTATGCTTTGTTGCAGTGTTTATATTCTGATGCTGCAATGATCACAGTAGGTGCTTCAATGTTGCTTGACTGATGAGACATGCTGCATACAGTGGGCATGTGCTTGGTAATCGTGTGTGCAAAGAACAAGCCTTATCTACATAGGATGGATAGTGAAAAACATTGACTTGAGGTTTTCATAAGTTAGCATGATCGAATCTTCCATTACACATATATTATTAAATTTAGAAAATGTTGAAAATCATTTTTTGTCAATGTTCTTAAGTTAGCATGATTGAATATTCCATTTCAAATATATCATAAACATTGGAGAACGTTGAAAATCCTTTTTTGTCAATGTTCATAAGTGAGCATGATTGAATATTCCATTTCAAATATATTTTTAAAATTATAAAATGTTGAAAATCCTTTTTTGTCAATGTTCATAAGTGAGCATTATTGAATATTCCATTTCAAATATATTTTTAAAATTAGAAAATGTTAAAAATCCTTTTTGTCAATGTTCATAAGTTAGCATGATTGAAACTTCCATTTGAAATATATTATAAGAATTAGAAAATTTTCAAAATATTTTTTTGTTAATGTTCATAAGTTAGCAAGATTAAATCTTCCATTTCTAATATATTTTAAAAATTGGAAATTTTGGAGGTGGTCGATAAAATCACCGCCTTCTGGATGGACCATTTGGTCTAACTTACATGGTGATTTTTTGCACCACCTCCTAATCACCCAAATTTTCTTTTACATGGTGACCCACATGTGCCAAACATGGCTATCAAAGAAAATTTGGAAAAAAAAATCATTAGGTGATTTGATGTAGATCAAAACACATGTCAACTGAAAAAAACACATGGCTATTAATGGAATTTCAACAAAAATGAGGCCGTGGTGTATGAATTCTGCTCCCAGTCAAGTCATGCATGCATGCCATGGCCATCGTAGGGTGTGCATAAAAACACATGTCAATTGAAAAAAAACTTGACTGGGAGCAGAATTCATACACCACAGCCACAATTTATTAGGTGATTTGATGTAGATCAAAACACATGTCAATTGAAAAAAAAATTGTGTATTGCATGCAAGTGAGCATGTGTAAAATTTAGCACGTGTTTTGCAGAATATCAAAACAAATGTTAATTGCAAAAAAAATGCCCACCTGCCAGAGGTAGGAGAAATCTAACACCACGGCCTGCATACGACTAGGAACCAAACCGTTCATGGGCCAGGATGCAGGCCCGTGGTGCAGAATATCTTTGCTTCTGGTAGGCCCCACGGGGCAGAGGGGATTAGAGTTAGGCAATGTACTTCCTGCATTCGAGAGGAGCTCGAGTGGGGTGTCGCAGCCGGGTATATAAACCGGTGTGGCGTCCTCTCGCTTGGCGAGGTGGGACTAAACTCCCACCCGTGCTCACTCCCACCACCCCACGGCTGTGCCTGCGCGGCTCTGCCTTGGGTCCAATTCGGGTGTGCTGGCCCAGGGCAGCCCGACCCGCGCGCTGAAATAATTCACTATTTTAAATTATTTAATTTGTTTGCGTTTTATATTCTCTTTTATTTTACTTATTAATTCCAAATTTTCTTTTATTTTTTATATTTCTAGTATTTAAAATCTAATCTTGTTTCTATATTATTTCTAAGAGTGTTTACTAAAATTAAAAAATCTTCCAGATTATGATGTGTTTTATTTCATTTGTTCGTTCTCTTTTTAATATTTATAATATTTAAAAAAATATAAATTAAAAAGGTGTGTTTTATTTCACTTCTTCATTTAATTATTTCTTATCTTTTTTATATTTGAATTTTTTTTACTTTGCAAGATAAAATGTTGTCTTTTTTTTACTTCTTTATTCTAATATGTTATCTTTTATTTCACTTCTTCATTCTAATATATCTTATATTTTTTATATTCGAATAAATTTTTAAATGTAAGATAATATGTTGTCTTTCATTGCACTTATTCATTCAATTTTTTCTTCTGTTTTCTATATTCTCCTCTTTTCTTTGTTCTGACAGTTATTACTTTAAATAATGTACGATATCATCATATCTTTTATTTCACTTTTCATGTTTGTCCTTCCTAATTAGAAATGTTCTTTTCTGTTTGATACTTGTAATATGTTTAAATGAAATCTTTACTTGGGACAATCGCATGCATGCATCCACATGCACCATTTACTACAAGCAGGTTTTTCCTGTCGGTCTCACCAATTGAGACCAAACTTTAGGCACTCCCAAGGATGACCATGGCATACATGGATGGCTAGATGGGAACAGAATTCATACACCATGGCTTCGTTTTTGTTGAAATTCCATTAATAGCCATGTGTATTACATGTAAGTGAGCATGTGTAAAATTTATTAGGTGATTTGAAGAAGATCAAAACACATGTCAATTGAAACAAAGATTATGTATTGCATGCAAGTGAGCATGTGTAAAATTTAGTATGTGTTTTGAAGATCAAAACACATGTCAAATTGCAAAAAAATGCCCACCTACCAGAGGTAGGAGAATTCTAACACCACGGCATGCATACGACTAGGAACCCAAGAATTCATGGGCCAGGATCTAGGCCTGTGGTGCAGAATATCTCTACTTCTGGTAGGCGCCACGGGGCAGAGGGGATGAGAGTTAGGCAATGTACTGCCTGCATATGAAAGGAGCTCGAGTGGGGAGTCACATGCGGGTATATAAACCGGTGCAGCGTCCTCTCGCTTGGCGAGGTGGGACTAAACTCCTACCCGTGCTCACTCCCACCACCCCACGGCTGTGTCCTGCGCGGCTCTGCCTTGGGCCAAATTCGGGTGGGCTGGCCTAGGGCAGCCTAACCCGCATGCTAAATAATTCACTATTTTAAATTCTTTGATTTGTTCCTGTTTTATAATCTCTTTTATTTCACTTCTTAATTCCAAATTTTCTTTTCTTTATATATTTCTAATATTTAAAATCTAATCTATTTTTCTATATTATTTCTAAGAGTGTTTACTAAAATTAAAGAATATTCCAGATTATGTTGTGTTTTATTTCATTTGTTTGTTCTTTTTTATATTTATAATATTTACAAAATATAAGATAAAATGGTGTGTTTTATTTCACTTCTTCATTCAATTATTTCTTATCTTTTTTATATTTGAAATATTTTTACTTTGTAAGATAAAATGTTGTGTTTTTTATCACTTCTTCGTTCTAATATATCTTATATTTTTTATATTTGAATTATATTTTAAATGTAAGATAATATGTTGTCTTTTATTGCACTTATTCATTCAAATTTTAATTCTGTTTTCTCTATTCTCCTCTTTTCTTTGTTCTATAGTTATAACTATAAATAATGTGCGATATTGTGTTGTCTTTTATTTCACTTTTCATATTTGTCCTTTCTAATAATAAATTTCTGACACTCGATGCATTTTCTAGGGTTTTTTCGGCGACAAAACCCTACAACACTGCCCCCACATGACGCAACATACGTTTTGTATCCGAATTTGTGCACACCTTGCCTGGGGGCCATGCCCACATGGTCCCAAAACTTGGGGTCATCTCATGCATGCCTCCACATGCACCATGTACAAGCAGGACCATTCGGGTCTGCCGGAGAGCAAGACTGAAAGGGGTTTTTCCTTCCTGGTCCCACCAAATGATCCCAAACTTTATGCACACCCTAGGATGGCCATGGCATGCATGCATGACAAGTATAGTTCATTTCCGACACTCGATGCATTTTCTACGGTTTTTCCAGCGACAAAACCCTACAACACTGCCCCCACGTGACGCAGCATGCGTTTTGTTTCTGAATTTGTGCACACCTTGCCTGGAGGACCACCTTGGCCATGCCCACATGGTCCCAAAAGTTGGGGTCATCTCATGCATGCCTCCACATGCACCATGTACAAGCAGGACCATTCGGGTCTGCCGGAGGGTATGTCTAAAAGTGGTTTCCTTCCCGGTCCCACCAAATGATCCCAAACTTTATGCATACCCTAGGATGACCATGGCATGCATGCATGACAAGTATCGTTCATTTCTGACACTCAATGCATTTTCTAGGGTTTTCCGGTGACAAAACCCTACAACACTGCCCCCACGTGACGCAATGTGTGTTTTGTGTTTGAATTTGTGCACACCTTGCCTGGGGGACCACATTGGCCATGCCCACATTGTCCCAAAAGTTGGGGTCATCTCATGCATGCCTCCACATGCACCATGTACAAGCAGGACCATTCGGGTCTGCCGGAGGGCAGGTCTGAAAGTGGTTTTCCTTGCCGGTCCCACCAAATGATCCCAAACTTTATGCATACCCAAGGATGACCATGGCATGCATGCCTTACAAGTATCGTTCATTTCTGACACTCGATGCATTTTGTAGGATTTTTTCGGCGACAAAACCCTACAACACTGCCCCCACGTGACGCAACGGGCGTGTTGTGTCCGAATTTGTGCACACCTTGCGTGGGGGACCACATTGGCCATGCCCACATGGACCCAAAAGTTGGGGTCATCTCATGCATGCCTCCACATGCACCATGTACAAGCAGGACCATTCAGGTCTACCGGAGGGCAGGTCTGAAAGTGGTTTTCCTTGCCGGTCCCACTAATTAGCAAGTCATAAATAGGACAACATTTAACCATACATATTTGAAATGAAATTGAAAACTATGAGAATAAGTGATATGGAATTATGAAACATGAAAAACAATTAGGAATAAGAAGGAGAAAACATATAAATAACAGGAAAACCAAATTAAAAGGGAAAGAGCAACAATACATTTGAATATATAATATTGCAGAAATGATAGAGATACTATAAATATTGTTGAACATATACAAGTAAATAATAACTAATAGGTGTCACAAAGATTTTTTTTGAGGGAAGAACTAATGATATTTATTTTGAGGAAAGAAACAATGTAGAGGTAGGTGGGCCGGCCGAGACCGCAAATAACTATCGGATCCATATTGTGGGGGCCCACCACGCTGCGCTTTCCATGCACGTCGATCACATGCACGTCGATCAGGGGAGTAGTTGTTGTTCTGTTACTGTTATGACCGGTTTAACATATAACCGGAGGAGGCCCACTGGGCAGTAGTTAGGGGCTTGGCCCACAAGTTATCTTAGGCTATTCGTTTCGAGGTTATAAATATTAGTTGTAAAACACCTTTTCGAGATTAAGCAATAAAGATATTTTCTATCCTATTGCCCGGCTCCCAGAGGAGCCGGAACCCTAGCCGCCTCCAGCCCTAACCGCCGCCGCCCTCCTCCTCCCTCGCGACGGCGCCGACGCGCCGGAGCTCGCGCCCTCACCCCCAACCTCTGCTGTTCTGCCCCTACAACCTAAGGAGCCGAGCTGGTAGGAACCCTAGTCCTACCAATTTGGTATCAGGTACCCGGGTTTTGACCATGTCCTCGCCGCCACCAAACCCGTCGCCACCCCCACCACCGCCACTGCCCGCCAACTCCCCCCCCCCCCCCGCCGCTACCACCAACACCACCATCGCCGCCGCCTCATCACCGAGCGCCACGGCCTCGCTGTCGGCGTCGATCTCCCCCGCACCCGGCACAACGCCGGGCCAGGGCCAGCTACCGCCCCCCGTCCAAAACTCGCCGCCGTCACCTTCCCCTGTGCCGAACCAGTTTACACCGGAAGCCATGGCCGGCGTGCTCAATGACCTAGTCGTCGCGGTCCAGGGCATCCGCCTCTACTTGGCTAGCCCATACGGGCCGCCCCCGCCGCTCCATCCGGCCGTGCCCGCGGGATAGCCGGCACCGCCGTGGTACTCCATCCCCGCGGCCATCACCGGGGGATACCCGACGCTCCCATCACCGGCTGCTTCGACGCTGCCTTGGCCCCAGTGGCCGACGCCGGCACTCACGGCGCCACCCGCGCCGCCACCCGCCGCTCAGGCCCCGCAGTGGCCAGCCTGGCCCGCGTCGTCCCCCGCCGCGCCGTCCCTCCTGGCGGCCACCGTGCAGGTGCCACCACCGCCCCTGCCCAGCCCTAGCCTCGGTCGGTCCGCGTCGAGCGGACTCCCGATCCAGGAGGTCCGTTTTCCGTCATCACTGTCTCCGCTTCCAGGCTGGCTCCACGGGACGTCACCTCCGCCAGCTTACACGGAGGCCCGGCCGCCGTCGGGTTCCCAGTTGCATCCCGAGGCGTCGGGCGCCACGGGGACCTATGCCGACCTTCCCACCATGGACCGAGCGACGTCATCAGCCCTCCGCACCGCCGAGGTAGTGGGCCAAGGCGCGCCACACCAACAGCCGCCCCGGTTCGCCAAGATCAACTTCGCCACTTACGACGGTTCGGACGACCCGCTTAACTGGCTCAACCAGTGTGACCACTTCTTCGGCGGATAGCGCACGCCCGCATCGGAGCACACTTGGCTGGCTTCCTACCATCTACGTGGGGCCGCCCAGACATGGTACTATGCCCTCAAGCAGGACGAGGGCGGCATGCCCCCGTGGGATCGTTTCCGTGAGCTGTGTCTTCTTCGCTTCGGACCGCCGTTACACAGGAGCCGCTTGGCCGAGTTGGGCCGCCTGCCTTTCACCTCCACGGTGCAGGATTTCACCGACCGCTTCCAGGCACTGGCGTGCCACGCGCTAGGTGTGACGGCCTTACAGCGGGCGGAGCTCTTCGTCGGCGGCCTTCCCGACCACATCCGCGTGGACGTTGAGATGAAGGGGCCCCAAGACCTCCAACAGCCATGTACTATGCTCGGGCATTCGAGCAGCGCGCCTAGGCATTGACGCGGCCATCCACGCCATGTGGGGGCCGACAACCCCCCCCCCCCTTCCACCTCTGACGGCACCTGCGTCATCCACCGCTGCCCCGGCGGCTACCCCGGCCCCGACGCGGCCGTTCGGGCGCCTTACTCAGGCGGAGCAGCTTGAACGCCGACGCTTGGGCCTGTGCTTCAACTGCAATGCGCCTTATGCACCAGGCCATGTCTGCCCGCGCCTCTTCTACTTGGAGACGAGGAAGAGACCGAGGATGACACCCCGGAGGATGGCCACGGTACCCCAGCCCTCGCGAAGCCTGCACCGGCACCCGCGCCCGCTCCAGCCATCGCTGTCGTTGTCTCGCTTCACGCGCTGGCCGACATCCGTGATGAACGGACGATGCTCTTACCGGTCATGATCCGTGGCGAGCGCCTGGTGGCCCTCCTGGACACAGGTTCCATGCATAATTTCCTGCCGGAGACCACCATGCGGCGCCTCGCATTACAGCCGACCGGCGGGGAGCAGTTGCGGGTCACTGTCGCTAATGGTGACCGTCTATGCTGCCACAGGATCGCCCGTGACGTGCCCATCACTATCGGCGACGAGCACTTCACCATCACCTGCGCCAACATCGACTTGGGCTGCTTTGACTTCATCCTCGGTGTCGACTTCTTGCGCACTCTTGGTCCCATTCTCTGGGACTTCGACGCACTGACGATGACCTTCTGGCGGCTGGGCCGCCGCGTTCAGTGGGACGACGGCATTGGGGGTGCCGCACCCGCACCACCACTTCAGCTGGCCGCGACCACCCCTGAGGCCGAGCACCTGCTCTTGGAGAGTCTTCTGCAGCAGCACGGCGACCTCTTCACCGAGCCGATGGGGCTTCCGCCCGCCCGGGCGTATGATCACCGAATACATCTTCAGCCGGGCTCCGCGCCGGTGGCGGTACGTCCTTACCTCTATCCACAGCTGTAGAAGGACGAGTTGGAGCGGCAGTGTGCGCTCATGCTCGCGGCGGGCATCATCAGGCTCTCCACTTCTCTGTTCACCGCGCCAGTGCTTCTCGTCCGCAAGTCGGACGACACATGGCGTTTATGCATCGACTACCTTGCCCTTAATGCTGTCACACTTAAGGAAAAATTCCCTATTCCGATAGTTGATGAGCTACATGGGGCGCGCTTCTTCACCAAGCTCGACCTCCGGTCGGGGTACCACCAGGTGCGCATGCACCTGGATGACATCGCCAAGACGGCATTTCGGACTCACCACGGCCACTTTGAGTTCTTGGTGATGCCCTTTGGCCTCACCAACGCCCCGGCGACCTTCCAGGCTCTGATGAACAATGTCCTCCGGCCCTACTTGCGTCGGTTTGTGCTTGTTTTCTTTGATGATATTCTGATCTATAGTGCGTCTTGGGTAGAGCACCTCCAGCATGTCGCCATCGTCTTCAATAAGCTTCGGGCGCACCATCTTCATCTTAAGCGCTCGAAGTGCTTGTTCGGGATGCCTTCGGTTGCTTACCTGGGCCACGTCATCTCGGCCGACGGGGTTGCTATGGACGCCGACAAGGTGGCGGCCGTCGCCGCCTGGCCGACGCCACAGTCTCCGCGGGCTCTTCGCGGGTTTCTCGGCCTCGCCGGATACTACTGGAAGTTCATCCGGGAGTTCGGCCTCATCGCTTTGCCACTCACGCGTTTGTTGCACCGTGACGCCTTCGCCTGGGACGAGGAGGCGACGACAGCATTTGAGGCCCTCAAGGGGGCCCTCACGACGGGGCCCGTTCTTCAGACGCTGGACTTTGACTGCCCGTTTGTGGTGGACTGTGACGCCTCGGGTGCAGGGTTCGGCGTCGTGCTTCATCAGGGCAATGGTCATGTTGCCTTCTTCAGCCGGCCCTTTGCCCCGCGCCATCTCAAGCTCGCGGCGTACGAGCGGGAGCTCATTGTCTTGGTGCAGGCGGTGCGCCATTGGCGGCCCTATCTGCGGGCCGGTCTTTCCAGATTCGCACGGACCACTACAGTCTCAAGTTCTTGCTGGACCAGAGGCTCTCGACCGTGTCGTAACATCAGTGGATTAGCAAGCTTTTCAGCTTTGACTTCTCTGTCGAGTACCGCCCGGGTCGTCTTAACACCATGGCTGATGCCTTGTCCCGCCGCGACACCGACCTTGACTCCACCACCGGCGACTCGGAGGGGACGGCGCTGTGCATCCGCTCAGGGCCGACTTTCGGCCTCTTCGCCGACATTCACCAGTCCACGACGACCGCTGCCGATGCGGTCGCGGCTGGCGACCTAGAGGAGCCTTGTCGCTTCGCCGACGACCTGCTCCTCCATGGGAGCCGCGTCTTCGTTCTGGCGCATGATGATCTCCGTCACCAAGTCTAGCTGTTAGCCCACTCGGTTGGCCATGAGGGTGCGTAGAAAACCCTCCATCGTCTCTGCGCTAACTTGTACATTCCTGGTGATCGCACCCTGGTCCGTGATTGGGTGCGGTCTTGCATGACGTGCCAGCGCAACAAGACGCAGACGTTACGGCCGGCTGGTCTTCTTCAGCCCTTGGATGTGCCATCTAAGATCTAGGCAGATATCTCCATGGACTTCATCGAGGGCCTTCCCAAGGTGGGCGGCAAATTGGTCATTCTCACGGTGGTCGACCACTTTTCTAAGTATGCTCACTTCATCGCGCTGGGGCATCCCTACACCGCCGCGTCCGTGGTCCATGCCTTCTTCGACGGTATTGTCCGTCTGCACGGTTTTCCTTCTTCGATCGTCAGTGACCGCGACACGGTGTTCATGGGCCATGTCTGGCACGACCTCTTCAGGATGGCGGGAGTCAAGCTCCGCTTCAGCATGGCCTTCCACCCCCAGACGGACGGCCAATCTAAGGTGGTTAACAAGGTGATTGCCATGTATTTACGCTGTGTTACAGGTGATCGGCCTCGAGCTTGGGTGGATTGGCTCGCATGGGCGGAGTACTGCTACAACACCTCCTATCACTCTGCCCTGCGTGTGACACCATTTGAGGTGGTCTATGGTCGGCCGCCTCCGCCTATCTTGCCGGTGGACCCGGCGATGGCACGGACGGAGGCCGCGGGCGACCTTATTCGCACCCGTGACGAGATGCTTGCTGAGGTCCGTCAGCGTCTCCTTCAGGCCCAGCAGCTGGCGAAGCATTACTACGACGACCACCATCGCAAGGCGGAGTTCGCGGTGGGTGATTGGGTATGGCTGTGTTTTCTCCACCACTCTACACAGTCACTCGACCCGCGGGCGAAGCACAAGCTCGGTCCTCGCTACGCTAGGCCCTTCACCGTCTTGGAGCGCATCGGGCAGGTGGCCTATCGCCTTCAGCTGTCGGCCAGTGCTCGCATCCACAACGTGTTTCATGTGCGGCTGCTCAAGCCTTTTCGTGGAGAGCCACCGACGGCTCCACCCGTGCTTCCTCCAACCGCCAACGGACGTCTTCTTCCGGAGCCTGAGAAGGTGTTGATGGCACAACTCCGTCGCTGGGTGCGGTTCGTCTTGATCCAGTGGGTGGGCCTTCCGGTGGAGGAGGCTACTTGGGAGCCCCGTGATGACTTCCGCCATCACTATCCAGACTTTCAGCTCGAGGACAAGCTATTTGTGCAGGCGGGGAGAGATGTTATCACCGGTTTAACATATAACCGGAGGAGGCCCACTGGGTAGTAGTTAGGGCCTTGGCCCACAAGTTATCTTAGGCTATTCGTTTCGAGGTTATAAATATTAGTTGTAAAACACCTTTTCGAGATTAAGCACTAAAGATATTTTCTATCCTATTGCCCGGCTCCCAGAGGAGCCAGAACCCTAGCCCCCTCCAGACCTAACTGCCGCCGCCCTCCTCCTCCCTCGCGACGGCACCAACGCACCGGAGCTCGCGCCCTCGCCCCCAACCTCTGTTGTTCTGCCCCTACAACCTAAGGAGCTGAGCTGGTAGGAACCCTAGTCCTACCAGTTACACAATTCCGGGATCGTGCTAATCCATATGTTCCTAATCCCTATGATTGAGGAGCACGTTCAGCCTCGCTTCAACAGAGGAAAATATAGATCGCGAGATTGGCCACAGGGAAGTTACGACGACCTAGGAGTCGACCTCATATATAATGTCCACCTCCTCGCACATGTCGTCGACTAGATAGCCTCCTGTCGGCGAGTCGTCGACATCTCCCTCCGCCGCATCCCACACGCCACAAAACCCCCGAAAAGATCAAGGTCGTCCGCACATGCTGGCCGCCCTCGATGAACTACGTCGAAAGCGCATCGCTGACTTCTTTCATCTTTGTTGACCGATCAAGTAAGTTGTCCTCCTTACCTCATGCCTTCATAGCAAGCGAGTTCCTCTGTCTCGTTGCTTTGATGGACTTAGGTTTACCACATATTTTCAACTAGTATCAACTCGTTCTGACCAAATGGCGTAGATGAACTAAATCTTTGGTTCTTTCATAGCATGGTAGAATAAGATGTTGTTTCTCGAGAAACATGATGCAATAGATTTTTTGTCACATGATCCAATTATGTTTTTGTCACATGATCCAATTATATTGTTGTGCACATAGAACATTAAATAGTTATAAGCATTAGATATTGATGAACCTCAAATAGGTACCATTGCTATAGACTGTAGGTATTTACAGCTAATCAATTTGTCACCCTGTTAATGATTTATCTGATACTCAAAGAACTTGATCAGATGCAAGTAAATTCAATTACCATTGTAGTTATTTTTTTATTGCCTCATATCAGCACACACTTGGCTGCATGTTGTTGTATACATGGTGCTAGTTTTATATTTGCATTAGTGTTATTTTTTCATTTTTGTTAGCTACTGCCAGAAAGTTTTATATTTTTGTATGTCTATTGTTATTTTTGCGTTAGTGTTCGCTAATGTCACGAAGTTTTATATTTTCTTTCAACAGGATGGACGAGCTGAATGGAGAAATAGTATGCGCCGTTGAAAAATGGTGCAAGCTTGTTGCCGCTCTATCGAGCGGTCAACCCAATAGAGTGGCTGATACAACATTGCGCAGCATGCTGCAGATACCATCTATTAAGATGCGTACCCTACTGATTAGGTATATGATTGAGAATTCTGAGGCCAGCATGGCCAGATTCATTATACAAGAGCAGGTTGGGGAGGTGACTCTCGGTGCGGTCAACGTTGAGTGCATCTTTAACATCGAGAACCAAGGACTCTCCGCTTTGAACATTCTGATTGAAGAAGGCGAGGACATGAAGGAGCGGGTGTCGCCACAATTTCTCAGTAAGACATCAGAAAACATAGTGATAGATAATCTCACTGAGGACATAATTAAAAGTAAAGCCACCGACGACGATTTCCTTCGGAAATTAGTCCTTGTCCTGTTAGGAACAATTATTGCTCCCATGTCGAGCAAGATTGTGCCAAAGCAGTACTACACTTTGGTCGATGATGTGAAACATATTTCAAAGATTAACTGGAATGCATTCAGCCTGCGTGTTCTCCTCGATTGCCTTCGCATAGTCAAGAAAGGCAAACACCTCCGCCAATGGCCGAAAGGCAATTTGGATCTGTTGTAGGTACACATATGAGACCTGTTGCATAATGTCAATTATTATATCATTGCAATTTTATGTGATGTATTGTACTAACTCTAAATCCTTATACTTTTTTGTAGTACTTGTAGTGGGAGAAGGTGCAACCTGTCGAAGGCGATTGCGCCTATAATCCCAACTTGTCCATACAACCTCTTATCAGGAATTCGGCCGAAGGTGCAGCCACTAGGAGAGATCGGTTCGACTATGACAATGGGCGCGGCCGTGGTAACGTCAAGGTAAGTCATTGTGTTCTGTCTTTCTTAAATGTTCTGTAATTAAATAATATTTATTTTTAATTCATAACATGTACTTCAATATCGCATGCAGATCGAAAATAATATCACCCAAGAGTATAGGGCACTGGAGCCCAAAATCCCAAATAATGCCCCTACCATGAAGCCAAAAACCAAGCCTGCAAATGAAACACAAAGAAGTCGACGACAGCCCCAATCTCGGAAGTTTTGATGGAGCTTCTAATGAAGCGGTGCATGGACTTCATACACACCCAGATGAGGCAAATCCCTGATCAAGTTGCTGAGGTGTCACACCCTAACTTTATAGTTTACAGTATGTTTGCTGTTTTAAACCGTGCAAGCATTACTAACTTTATATTTCTATTGCAGAGGTTGTTGGAGAAGTTGAACAAATCAGGTGTCATGTACAAGCCGGCTGCTATCGTGCCATCCGCGGACAATGATGTGGATGAAGAACTAGATTCGTTCGAGAACGGTCCATATGAAAAGAAGGAATTCGTGTACAAGGATGACATAGACTCACACGGAGAGCCTGTCATTGACATGATGTAGCCTGATGAAGTGGTTCCCAACCATAAAACCGTACCTGAGGTACTATGTATATATATATTTCTATCTATAATTTTCTCCTTTAGTTTTTTTACGTGCTGAAATGTTCACACGATTTTGTTTGCCAAACAGAAAACCCCACCGAAGATGAATGGACACAAGGAGGTTTCACCTATTAAGCGTAATGATGAATGTGGCGCTACACCCGAAAACCCTTGGGTCGTTGGTACTTCTACTCAAGCACCTTCATCGGACATACACATTTGTCCATCTTCTGTCAGCAAGTTCATGGCTAAGGCGAATGGAAAAAAGGGTGCAACAATCGATAAGGATGAGGAAGTTATGTTTGGTAAGCGGAAGCGAACCGTTCCCAAGAAATTTGAATCCCCCTACGCACTTGACAAGCCCAACAGGAATACCAACCGTGGTCAGAAACCCTCCGGTACTACTACTGCTAGTAGAGGTATCGTAACTAACTCTCTTAATTTGTTATATACTACGAATGCATATGATCACCATTGTTGACGTTCATATTATTTCATGCATCTCCGTTTTCTAAAAATCATGAGCCGGAGGTTGTGGCAGATGAGTTGACGCCGGAAATAATTGATGCAACTATTTCATTTGTCGAGTTAGCTGCTAGCACCGAGAAGAATAAGGGGAAGAAAGTTTACTACAGTGAAGGGCATGGCATATCTCTGACTTCCGAAAGGATTCGACCGGTACTAACTCATAGATGGCTGTCGGACAATGTAAGTACTACTTGCATGTCCTGTTATTAAAATTCTCAATAATCTATGTCTCAACTTTCAACATGTAATGCCCTGATATTCTATAAAGGTTATCGATGCTTAGATGGGACATTTGGAGCTGCGCATTGGCCATGATTGTTACCTCTGTCCAGCGTGGAGGTCCAAATTCCTTGTAGATCGTGCTATCACACGAGACGATCCATTGCCATCGAGCTGCAACATGGATAGTGCTCTGTCCAAAGCTGGACCAGTTAATAGAGTCACGAAAGAGTATACTGTGCATGATAAGGTATGTTATGTTTGTAATTCTTCACTACATGACATTTCATCAAGTATTTCGTTTGATCCATAATGGTTTTTTTCACTCTAGATGTATATCGCGTTGAATATCGACAATGCCCACTGGATGACCGTGGTCATGCACTTGATCAAGCAAGAATTCCAAGTTCTCGATTCACTCTATCCTCTGGACCTGACAGAAAAGATTGTGAAAGCACTGGTAATATAACCAACACTTGTACCATTGGTCTTACATGTTGTTTATGATTCTTCTTTAACACTATCCTCTTTATAGAGAATGGCTATAGCACACGATATGCGCCAAGCAAATCTTATTACACCAGGGAAATATCCAGATGTAAGTAAGTGCCTATGAAGGAGTATGACATGCCCAGCAAGAGGATGGGTGAGTTAGTAGGACATCATGCACATTCAAACAACAACACACATGTTCGTATTGCCCACCGCTAATGTTTGCATATATACCAGGAACTCTTGTGGCCTTTTTGTCACAGAATGTCTAGAACATTGGGACGGGGACCAAATGACCCGCGATTTTTCACAGGTATGCTGTTATTTATGTTTGTAGACTAGCTAGTATGGTCGTGTAGCAACTTCAGTTCATGTAACCTTTATGTCATTTTTTGCAGGCCACCGTTGACGTAAGGACAAGACATTTCGTCGCCGAGTTGATTATGTCACCTTCGAACACGATGGAGTGTGTGAAGAACAAAATTCACGAAATCGCAAGGAAAAGGCGCGCCTAAAGAATTCATGCGGCATGCAAGAGTAAAGTTTTAGTGGTTTGGATTTAGTCCGGTCGAAGGTTTCGACGGCCTGATTATCTTAGGGTTTCTATCATTTTTATGTAAGAAATAGGGCATCTCGAATATTGTGACACATACATGTGTATGTGTCTATTAGACAATTCACTCGTACCAGACAATTCGGTCATACAATTCACTCGGAGAAGACAATTTGGTCGTACAATAAAGTTTTGGCTTCACTTATCAATTGTTCTTGCTTAATATTTTTCTTGTTCTCCAATTTTTTATAATTGTATTTTTCACATTAATAGTATCCGCATTATATTTTTCTCTTCAATTGCTCTCCGAAGTTTCATATTAAAATTTTCACATTCTTTACTTTTTTTTAAACTCTATCAAGCTTAGCCTTCTGCCTTAGCTATCTGCATGTCATCATCTTGCATAATCTCCTGGTAATTCCCCTCATCACATGATTATGAAAAGTAGTCATGTTAGCTAAGTAAATATATCGAGCCAAAACATAATATTACATAGATGAAAATTAGTCATGTCAGCTCGTTGGCTCTATCGCGTGTTATCAGGCATCATGTTTTTCTATTTTGTTTTACAAACCCGTCGTTTTTTATTGTACGTATAATTAACTTTTTTTGTACTCACCATGATGCCAGAAACGACCCATCTAACCACGTGAGGGGCCCCACAGGCGGCCTATCGTGCCGGTAGCGCTACACAAACCCATTTTGCCAGGTTCACATCGATCTATCCCCTTTTCTCGTTTCCCTTCCAAATCCCTAGCCCTCTCTCTCCATTTGCGCCTCCAAATCTCGACGGCGAAAGCATGACAGTGACCTGGGCGTCAAGCGGCGGCGGCTGCGGCGAGAAGAGCGGTGGTGACCGCAAGTTAGGTTGAACCCTGGGTCCTGGAAGCAGGTAGGGCGGATTCAGTGGCACAGGAGGCAGCGGCGGCGGATCGAGTGGAACAGGGGATGGGGGTTTCATGGGCGGCGGCGGGCCGGGAGAACCCATGGCTAGGGTTTCTTCAGTGCTACACTTTGGTGGCAAAAAAGTAAGTTCTTTACCGTTGTTCTTTACATCCCAGCATTATCGCCCACAATTCATGACTTGTGGCCCTGACAAGCTCCATCTATGTGGTTATCAGGAAACTCCTGGTGGCTGTGTCTGCATAGATGCAGACAATTTTGACAGCGCATTCGTGGGATGTGTGTTTGAAGTTAGTCTATTGAGCATGATCTTCAAACTAGTACTGCTATTGCGGTCAAGCTGCAAAACAGTCCAGTGTTTAACGCTTGCAGTGACAAGTTCAGTTATAAATTGATTGAGTTGCTCATGATTTATTTAGGATGATATCACTTCTGAGTATGTTGAATGGGTTGATGGGGAGTGGAATAGCAAAGCAAAGTCAGTCATTAAGTATCTTGCCATGAAGAACAAGAAACTGGAGACTAAGATCACATAATATGAAGCTGAAATTGAAAGGAATGAGAAAGAAAAGATGGCAATGGTTAAGATGCACAAGGAAATATTGCTCTATAGGGATAGGATTTTAGGATTTGGAGGTCTTCTATATCTTGGCCTGCTTAGCATTATGATTGCTGTTATAGTTAGCAAGTAGATGTTCATACAGTTATTGACATCATTGTAATTGACATGATGAAATGCTAATGAATTATTTGCTATTCAGTTCATGGGCAAAGTGCAACAGAGATTGCAGCAGAAATAACATGGGGCCATCATGATTGGTAGGCAATGCACTTTTGGCATGTTCTATATTTGGCAGACAATGCACTTTTGGCATGTTCTATATTTGGCGGACAATGCACTTTTGGCATGTTCTATATTTGGTAAGTGATGCACATGGGCACATCACCTAGCAACACTACTGATTTGTGTAGCATCTCAGTTCATTGTCTTGTTGCAACATAGGAGCAACATCTAGCAGCACCTACACCTTTGATGCAACACTTAAGCAAAGCAACAATACATATTCAATATTCTGAAATTTAACTGAACTTGACACTTAGGGTGAGCAGTAGATATTCAGTTCTTCAGCCACAAAGAACCCGACCAAACCGTACCGATTGCATAACTTATATGCTTACATATAAAAGCATATCTAACCAACATCAAACCCAAAATAATGTTAACTTATATGCTGAAACATATAACAGCATACCTAGCTTAAGATACCAACAGCTTCCTCCTCCTTCAGCAACTGTGCCCATCTTCACTTCTTCAGAAATTTGAGGCAGCGTGAGCGGCGCAACACACACGGAGAAGCCTTCTTCTTGACCGCCGTCCTGTTCGACAGCTGCGCCACCTGATCCTGAGCCACCTGATACCGAGCCACCCCCTCTTATTCCACCTTCACTATGTCAGGGAGGAGGGGAAGGAGCTCGACGTCGATGGGCATTGTCTTTCCACCCTCGACGGTGACCGGCGCTACCATCTGCATGGCGTCCTCCTCGCCCTCCTCGTGGTCATCAGGGATGACCAGTACCTCGTCCACGTCGTCCTCCACGACGTCAGAGCCCAACGGCAGGACTGGCTTCGGCACGTGGCGGACCTGGTAGTCCGGGCTGACGGGCACAGGGAGAGCGAGCTCGGAGTCGACACGCTCCGCCCTTGACGCGACGCGTGCTGGATCTGGCTGCAGCTCATCGTGGTGGAGCGGTACATCCACCACCTTGCGCGCTGAATAGGGGAGTCGCTCAGCGTGGCTTCTCACATTGCCCAGATGAGGAGGAGAGCCGGTGGGACGCCGCGGCCGTAGGGGAAGGCGTGCTTCTTCTCGGCGTCGGTGAGGACTTTGACGAGGCCACGCGCGTGGTTGACCAACATCTCCATGTTGGGGAACCAGCCGCACACCTCCGTCAACTACGCGCGCCACCCCTCATCATCACCGGCGAGCTCCATCATTGCTCTCTGCCAGCCGAGGCTTTTCTCCATGGAGGCGGCTGCTGCGGTCGCCGGCGCGGGTTTTCTCGATCTACTGTGGGTGGGGATAAGAGGGGAGTTCGAACCGGCGCGCGTGGTAGGTGGGTGAATGTGTGGTGGGGAGTGGTAGGTTACTTATTTAATGGTAGTTAGGACGTGGGGAGGGGAAATGTACAATATTCTTTCTACCATGTATAACTAATTTATTTAAGTCGGATTTTGTTGCTTATTTAGAGATGTAAAAGGTTGTCAGTCCCACTAAACAAAGTGCCGATCGAGTTGCTACAATATATAGGAACCAAACACTCGATGTTAAACGTCGAACTAAATTTGATGCCATAATGTGAAAAGGATATACTATCCTGTTCACTCGATTCATCCGTAAAAGATTGAAGCAAGTGTTCTACTCTTCTTCCTTCTCCACTTTTCTGCACATCATAAAAGACAAGATAAGTTAATGAATGATAGTTTTTTTAATAATCCACAATGCATACAAACACTTACTTCTGATTTAGTTTGCATTTCTTGCTACGTTTAGTGTGTCCTAGCAATTTGCAAGCGCCACATCGGGTTTTCAACTCATCAAAAGGGAGTGGTCTACCATTTTTCGAGACAGGGCGGTTCTCATCTACCTTTGTTGCACCTTTGCTTGACACTTTCATAGGATCTTTAACGTGACCATGTTGCCGCACACTTACTGAAGTCATTTGTATTCTTGCTCAAATTTTCCTGTAGCAGATCATACTTGTGACTCTTAGCTATCACAGCCTTCAAACTATCATGTAACTGATCCCACAAAGTTGGGTGTTTGCATGCCGCATGCATAGCTTCTGACGCTAACACACTGACCTGGCTATATTTCATTCTTTCCCCTGCCCCAGTCCAATCAAATCCCAACAGATCGCTTGTGCGCCTCGCGGGCAGTCCCAACCTTGCTTGTTTCGTGAACCGAACAAGAACTAAACACTTTGGTATTTCAGATATGTTCAAGTACTTCAGTATCTGGAATATGTGCTTGCAAGGTAGACCCTTTCGAATCATTCTTCTGCAGCTGCACCGTATAGGTTCTGCGGAATTTACTGGTGTATACTCCACCAAAAAACGGCTCTTCCGGTTATTCTTCCAGGCCATGATGTACTGTTGTGATCCGTCTCCCAGCTTAATTTCTACAATCTCCATGCCGTCAATTTTTCTAAGATCATCTTGCAACATATAGAAGTTTGTTAGAGTGAATACGTGAGAAGCAGCTATCTCAAGTTCCCTCGAGCTAGTAACTGGCACTGGTAAACTCTATGAGGCCGTGCAGTCATCTCGCGCCTCGTTTTCACGGATACGTACAATGGCATTCTCATAATGCAAAATCATATCCACCAGGGTCATTTCACCGTCTAGGTAGAGGTGAAGGCATGAGTTTAGGCTTTCACTCCGCTGGTTGCTTTTCATGCAAAGCCAAAACCCCTCTGTCAGATAAGCCGCGGCCCACAGTCTCCTCTTCTCATACATCCGTCTCAACCATGTTACAGTTTTTTCCGACTGCCATCTTTTGTAAAACGCGTGCCATCTCTCCTCAAACGTGGCCGTGGACGTGCTGTAGTACAGAAGAGTTCGGAACTCCTTCGAGAACTTGTGACTGAGGTGAATCTTCATATTTTTTTCAAAATGCCACGTACATATATGGTGCCACATGTCTGGCAAGACTTCGCGAATTGCCTTGATCATCACAGCGTCGGCGTCTATGTTTACACTCTTCGGCATCTTTTGACACATGGACCTCAAAAAAGTCTGCAGCAGCCACACGTATGTCTGTTCGGTCTCATCCAAAACTATGGCACAACCAAAAGCAGTGGTCTTCCGGTGATTGTTAAGACCAACAAAAGGTATGAATGGCATACCATAGCGGTTCATCTTGTACGTGCTGTCAATTACAAGCACGTCGCCGAAGTCCTCATAGTCATGATGAGACTGGGAGTCACACCAGAACATCCTATTCAAGTGTCCTTCCTTATCTAGCTTGTACTCGAAAGAAGCTAGGATCCCTCTGTTTCCTACTGGCCATGATGCCTATGGCTGTGGCAGCATCACCTTTTGAAAGCAGCTTCTGATGAAGCTATGTACCTAGGGTAGGGTCATGGACCTGTCCAAACTACCCTCCCCAAGGACATCTCTAGAAGAAACCACCTGCCAATCGACTCAGAAGTGTTCCACTCGACGGACTCAAAGACACTCGACCATGAAGCCAACCACTCGACAGCCAGGAGATCTAAAGTCACTCTGCACGCAAACAGTTGGTCATTGAGTAGCTTTTATGGTCATCATAGCACTTTATTTGTGGCGTTACCAGTAACGCCCGACCTTAATGTACCTTAAACCCTACATAACTGAGGGCCGGAGGGGTCTGGCGAACTCTATATAAGCCACCCCCCTCCTCAGTGTAAAGGGTTCGCACCCCTGTAACTCATATACACATAACCCAGTCGACCGCCTCCGGGCTCCGAGACGTAGGGCTGTTACTTCCTCCGAGAAGGGCCTGAACTCGTAAACCTCTTTCGTATAAAACTACTCCATAGCTAGGATCTTGCCTCTCCATACCTACCCCCCTACACTACTGTCAGACTCAGAACCACGACAGTTGGCGCCCGCCGTGGGGCAGGTGTCTTAGCGACTTATTGGAGAAGTTGTGATTTTTCCGATCTCCTTCATCATGGTTTTAGGCGGAGTTTTGGTTGAGGGCCGCGAGATCCATCTCGGCGCGCTCACGTTCATCGCCGACGACTTCGCTTGGCTTCAGGAGGCTCCACTCGATGTCGACGCGCTCCCTGTCCACGGGGCGACGCACTTTCACGCGTGCATCCGCGGCGTCTTCCTGCGGCAACCGTCGACCCAGTATCAGTCGGATTCTGTGTCGTCCTCCCTCCCCGTTTCCCGCCGGCGCAAGCGCTCCGGTCGGTCGAGTCTTCAGCGGTGGGTGAGGCATGCGGTGGCTCGCCAGTCGGCCACCCCTCAAGTCGCGGAGATCGAGCCCGACGAATCCCTCTACGGCCTGTTTGACCTGTCGACTGGCTCCGCAGAAACTGCATCCGAGTGCGACAGAAGTGATCCAGTGGCGGAGGTTCTGATGGTCGATGGACCATGCAGTCCTCCCGGCTTTCCCCGCACCGACGGATGCGACGGTGGAGGCGATCCGTCGCATGCCCACGAAGAGTATCTTCCCGAGCCCCTCACTTCGCTGCAGAGGGAAGAACTTCGCCGCCGGAACATGGATGCGCTGCACACTCCTATCGTTGGAGAAACCCCCAAGGCTCGTGCCTTAGAGGACGCGCGCTTGGCCAACTTGGCTGAGCGCACTCGACTGGAGAACCTCCAGCGAGCACTCGATGAGCGTGCACAGCAACGGGTTCTAGAATCCAGTCGACGTCAACTCTTTCCACCACTAACTCAGGTATATCAAACTCCGATTCAGAATTTAGCAGCTGCAGCCCGTATAGCAGAGTCGATTCAGCCTTCCCAGTCAGAGGTTGGCAGAGGCTTGTTACAGATCAGAGCATTACTCTGGGCGGCAGGGGATCAAAATTCAGCTATATCGCAGTCGCGGAATAGGATTCACAGCAGATCCGTTGCTGCAAATACAGTCCAATCGGACCATAGCCCAAGATCGCCCCCGAGGTGTGAGGGACGTGGAGACCGGCGTGATCAGTACAAGAACCGTGAGCAGTATGATCACCGACTCGATCGTGATGATCGACGTCGAGTGCCCACCCCTCCCCTAAGGAGTGAATCGTACGCGCCTCGACAGCAGGATGACAGATGCCATCACAGTGTTGGGCAAAGGATTCCAGTCGACCCCAGGGAACCAGGCTTTGATGCGAGATCCATTATCGTTCAAGGTTTGGTCGACAGGAACAGAGCTCACCGAGAAGGTCATGACAGAGATGTACCCACCAGCAGCAGAGTACACGTCTCAGGACCAGAGTGTTTCAGCAGAGCCATCAGGGCCGCGGTGATTCCTCCCAACTTCAGGTTGGCGACTGGAGTCAGTAAGTTCACTGGTGAGTCCAAGCCTGATACTTGGCTTGAAGACTACCGAGTGGCTGTTCAGATTGGCGACGGCAATGATGAAGTGGCCATGAAACACCTGCCTCTTATGTTGGAGGGCTCGGCCAGAGCATGGTTGAATCAGTTAGCACCCAGCAGCATTTACACTTGGGAAGATCTTGCTCGAGTGTTTGTCAGAACATTTGAAGGAACTTGCAAGCGACCAGCAGGGTTGACAGGGCTGCAATCTTGTGTGCAAAAGTCAAATGAAACTTTGAGGGATTACATCCAGAGATGGATCATGTTGCATCACATGGTAGAGAATGTATCTGATCACCAGGCAGTCTGTGCCTTCAAGGAAGGCGTTAAGTACAGAGAGCTAAAACCTAAAATTCGGTCGAACCGGAGACATGTCTCTGAGTCGAATGATGGAGATTGCCACTAAGTATGCCAATGGTGAAGAAGAAGATCAGCTCCGGAGTGGCAAGCACAAGTCAGTCGCCCATGAAACCGGAGGAGGGAACTCCAGTCGGAAGCAGAAGCAGAAAGCCGAGCCAGCTGCTCCTGGAGAAGCCTTGGCCGTGACTCAAGGAAAGTTTAAAGGGAAGCCCAAAGGGTCTTGGAACCCTAAGAAGGTGAAGGACAAGGAAGGGAATGACGTGATGGATTTGTCGTGCCACATCCACACGAAGAAAGATGAGGAGGGTAAACTCATTTACCCGAAACATACCACTCGACAGTGTCGGCTCTTGATCCAGCAATTCCAGGGGAAACAGCCCAAATATAAGGAAAAGGAGTCGGACAAAGTTGAGGACAAATAAGATAGTGATGATGGATATCCCCAGGTCAATTCCACCCTGATAATTTTTGCTGATGTTGAAAGCAAAAGTCGATTGAAAGTTATCAACCGAGAAGTGAATATGGTTGCTCCGGCGACACCCAGTTATCTGAAATGGTCTCAGACTGCCATCACATTCGACCAGTCCGATCATCCGAAACATATAGCCACCCCTGGGAGGCAAGCTTTGGTGGTTGACCCAGTCGTCGAAGGCACTCGACTGACTAAAGTTTTGATGGATGGTGGCAGTGGCCTGAATATACTATATGCAGAGACGTTGAAAGGGATGGGCATTCCGATGTCCAGACTCAGTACCAGCAACATGAGTTTCCATGGAGTCATTCCTGGAAAGAAGGCTGAGTCACTCGGCCAAATTGCTCTTGATGTGGTTTTCGGTGATTCCAAGAATTACCGCAAAGAAAAGTTGACGTTTGAAGTTGTGGATTTCCAGAGTGCTTATCACGCTATTTTGGGCAGGCCAGCTTATGCACGTTTCATGGCTCGACCATGTTATGTGTACCTCAAATTGAAGATGCCTGGTCCCAAAGGTGTGATCACTATTACTGGCAATCGGAAGAAGGCGGAAGAGTGCTTTCAGAAAGGCTCAAAGATCGCCGATGCTCAGATGGCAGTGGTAGAGCTGCAGGAATACCAGAAAACTGCAGACCCGAGTGATTTGTTGCGAGCCAAGAAGCCCGCTACGGAATCAGCGTTTCAGTCGTCCGGTGAGACAAAACCGATTCACATTCACCCGACCGACCCCAGTGCTGCTCCGACTCATATCTCTACAACACTCGACTCCAAATAGGAAGAAGCGCTCATCCAGTTCCTCCGTGAGAACTGGGACATCTTCGCATGGAAGCCTTCTGACATGCCGGGTGTTCCCAGGGGGCTGGCTGAGCACCGTCTACGAGTCGACTCAAAAGTGAAACCTGTCAAAGAACATCTTCGACGGTCCGCCGTCCAGAAAAGAAAGGCCATTGGCGAGGAGGTGGCTCGGCTCTTAGCAGCGGAGTTTATCCGAGAGATTTGTCACTCCGAGTGGCTCGCCAATGTTGTCATGGTCCCCAAGAAGGACAAGTCACTTCGCATGTGCATCGACTTCAAACATATCAATCGGGCCTGCCCGAAAGATCATTTTCCTCTCCCCCGCATCGACCAAATAGTCGACTCGACTGCGGGATGTGAGCGCCTGTCTTTTTTAGACGCCTATTCCGGTTACCATCAGATCCGTCTGTATGGACCCGACGAGATCAAAACAGCTGTCATCACTCCATTCGGGTGCTTTTGTTATGTCACCATGCCATTCGGCCTCAAGAATGCCGGATCCACGTTCATGAGGATGATTCAGAAGTGTTTGCTCACTCAAATCAGTCGGAATGTGGAAGCATACATGGATGATATTGTGGTCAAGTCACGGAAAGGTTCCGACCTGCTGACTGACCTTGCTGAGACATTTGCCAACCTCAGGAGGTATGATATAAAGCTTAATCCATCAAAGTGCATATTCGGAGTTCCTGGCGGAAAGTTACTCGGTTTTCTCGTTTCCGAACGAGGAATCGACGCCAATCCAGAAAAAGTTTGTACTATACTCCGAATGAAACGTCCTGTGCGTGTGCACGATGTCCAGAAGCTTACTGGTTGCTTGGCCGCTTTAAGTCGATTCATCTCTCGTCTCGGTGAAAAGGCATTGCCTCTTTACCGACTGATGAAGAAGTCAGACAAGTTCGAGTGGACTCCTGAAGCTGATGCAGCGTTTGCAGAGCTAAAAGCCCTGCTCTCCACCCAGCCGGTGCTTGCTGCCCCGATCAGCAAAGAGCCTTTGCTGCTTTACATTGCAGCCACGGGACAAGTCGTCAGTACAGTACTTACGGTCGAGCGGGAAGAAGAAGGAAAAGCCTTTAAAGTTCAGCGCCCAGTATATTATGTTTCTGAAGTTTTGACCCCATCAAAGCAAAGATACCCTCATTATCAGAAGCTTGTATATGGGATTTATATGACCACGAAGAAGGTTGCTCATTACTTCTCTGACCATTCCATTACAGTCGTCAGCGACGCTCCATTGTCAGAGATTCTGCACAACAGAGATGCAACTGGTCGAGTGGCAAAATGGGCGATTGAACTCCTTCCCCTAGATATCAAGTTTGAGGCAAAGAAAGCCATCAAGTCCCAAGCAATAGCAGATTTCATCGCCGAGTGGATTGAACAGCAACTGCCGACTCAAGTTCACTCGGAGCACTGGACCATGTTCTTTGATGGTTCTAAGATGCTGAATGGTTCCGGTGCTGGGGTAGTGTTGGTTTCCCCCCGAGGAGATAAGCTCAGATATGTGCTCCAGATTCACTTTGATTCCTCCAATAACGAAGCAGAATACGAAGCACTTTTGTATGGGTTGCGTATGGCCATTTCACTCGGCGTCCGTCGCCTCATGGTCTATGGCGACTCAGATTTGGTGGTTAACCAAGTGATGAAGGAGTGGGACGTCAGAAGTCCGGCCATGACTGGTTACTGCAATGCAGTGAGAAAGCTAGAGAAGAAATTCGAGGGGTTAGAGCTTCATCATATACCCCGACTGAAAAATCAAGCGGCTGATGATTTGGCAAAAATAGGTTCCAAGAGAGAAGCCATTCCCAGTAATGTGTTTTTGGAACACATCCACACACCATCAGTTCAAGAGGATCCTTTCACCGAAGAAGCCCCGCAGCCAAAAAGTGTCACGGATCCGACTGAAGTTGAGGTCCCAGCTGTGGTCGACCTGATCATGGAAGTTTTGGTCATCACTCCCGACTGGACAGTGCCGTACATCGCGTATATCCTAAGGAAAGAGCTCCCAGAGAATGAAGAAGAGGCTCGACAGATCGTCCGTCGATCCAAGGCCTTTACTGTGATAAAGGGACAGTTGTACAGGGAAAGCGCGACTGGAGTCAGTCAGAAATGTATAACACCAGAAGAAGGTCAGATAATTCTTGACGATATCCACTCGGGGACCTGTGGTCATCATGCGTCCTCTCGGACCATTGTGGCTAAAGCATACCGAGCGGGGTTTTACTGGCCAAGAGCAAATGAAATGGCGAAGGAGATAGTCGACAAGTGTGAAGGATGTCAGTTCTATTCCAATATGTCACACAAACCCACCTCAGCCTTGAAGACCATTCCACTCGTCTGGCCCTTCGCCGTTTGGGGATTGGATATGGTTGGACCACTGAGAACTGGCAGGAGCAGCTTCACCCATGTACTGGTGGCAGTCGACAAGTTCACTAAGTGGATTGAAGCCAAGCCTATCAAGAATCTTGATACCTGCACTGCTATCAGCTTCATCAGAGAGTTGATATTCAGATATGGAGTTCCGCACAGCATCATCACTGATAATGGGTCAAACTTCGATTCCGACAAATTCAGAGCCTTTTGCGCTTCTCAAGGCACGCGAGTCGACTACGCTTCCGTCGCTCACCACCAGTCGAATGGATAAGCAGAAAGAGCAAACGGCCTAATTCTCAATGGACTAAAACCCCGGTTGATGTGTGATCTCAAACACGCAGCAGGCGCGTGGGTCAACGAACTTCCATCAGTTCTTTGGGGATTGAGGACTACTCCTAATCGGTCAACTGGGTGAACTCCATTCTTTCTGGTCTATGGAGCTGAAGCAGTTCTGCTGAGTGACCTGCTTCATAGTGCACCACGAATCGAGCTCTACTCTGAAGATGAAGCAGAACAAGCCCGGCAGGACGCAGTCGACCTTCTAGAAGAAGAAAGAGAGATGGCCATGATCCGATCGACTATCTATCAGCAGGACTTGCGTCGATTCCATGCCAGAAACGTGAAAAGTCGAGCCTTCCAAGAAGGAGACTTGGTCCTCCGAGTGGATCAACAAAAGCCACACAAACTCACCCCTACTTGGGAAGGCCCCTTCATCGTCACCAAAGTTCTCCACAATGGAGCATACCGTCTTTACATTGTCGATCGCCAGATTGATGAGCCACGAGCTTGGAATGCGGAGCTGCTCCGCCCCTTTTATACTTAAGTACTAACTCGAATGAGATGCAATAAAAAGTACCTTTGTAGTTTGTTTATCAAAGACAAGAGTATTATAATTTTCCCAGTGATTGTTGTTGCTTTTGTTTACGTGAGAAATCCCCCAGTGGGTGGCTTAGCTGCGAATCCGTGTCGCCTAAGTATTTGAAAATCCTACCGAGTGGAGAGCAACCCTCCCACTCGGGGGCTTAACTGCGAATCTGTTTCGCCTAAGTATTTGAAAATCCTACCGAGTGGAGAGCAACTCTCCCACTCGGGGGCTTAGCTGCAGTACAGTACTCGCCTAAGTATTTAAAAATCCTACCAAGTGGAGAGAAAACCTCCCACTTGGGGGCTTAGCTGCAGTCTAGTACTCGCCTAAGTATTTAAAAATCCTACCGAGTGAAGAGCAAACCTCCCACTCGGGGGCTTAGCTGCAGTCCAGTACTCGCCTAAGTATTTGAAAATCCTACCAAGTGGAGAGCAACCCTCCCACTCGGGGGCTTAGCTGCAGTCCAGTACTCGCCTAAGTATTTGAAAATCCTACCGAGTGGAGAGCAACCCTCCCACTCGGGGGCTTAGCTGTAGTCCAGTACTCGCCTAAGTATTTGAAAATCCTACCGAGTGGAGAGCAACCCTCCCACTCGGGGGCTTAGCTGCAGTCCAGTACTCGCCTAAGTATTTAAAAATCCTACCGAGTGAAGAGCAAACCTCCCACTCGGAGGCTTAGCTGCAGTCCAGTACTCGCCTAAGTATTTGAAAATCCTACCGAGTGGAAAGCAACTCTCCCACTCGGGGGCTTAGCTGCAGTCCAGTACTCGCCTAAGTATTTGAAAATCCTACCGAGTGGAGAGCAACCCTCCCACTCGGGGGCTTAGCTGCAGTTCAGTACTCGCCTAAGTATTTAAAAATCCTACCGAGTGGAGAGCAATCCTCCCACTTGGGGGCTTAGTTGCCATTCAAGTACTCGCCTAAGTACGAAATCCATTCCGATCCGCAAGGACGACGAGGTGCAGGTCGACTGCTGCCTTCTCCTTCGGAGCTACACCACAAATACAACATGCGCTCCATTTCGATCCGCAAGGACAACGAGGTGCAGGTCGACTGCTACCTTCTCCTTCGGAACTACGCCACAAATACAACATGCGATCTACAAGGACGACGAGGTGCAGGTCGACTACTACCTTCTCCTTCGGAACTACACCACAAATACAACATGCGCTCTGCAAGGACGACGAGGTGCAGGTCGACTGCTTCCTTCTCCTTTGGAGCTACGCCACAAATACAACGTGCGCTCCATCCCAATCCGCAAGGACGCAGGTCGACTACAACCTGTGCTCCATCCCTACATGCAAGAGCAATGAAGTGCAGGTCGACTGGATTTTCCACGTCAGAGCTGCGTCTCAAGCATTAAAGTATATTCCGAGTGAAGAACAAAGTTTGCTCGAAGGAAAATGCAAGCATATTCAACGATAAGCCAAGTTCAAACAACATCCTACGGATTCAGAAGTGCTCAGGCGTCAAGCCTGTAAAAGTTTATCGATTACAAAACCACTCGGCATTCCGAGGCAAATTTAAGGCGAAGCATAGAAGTTTTTCTTACTCCTCAAGTGGAGGACTGGAGGGCGGGATAAACTGGTCCAAGTCAATTCCGGCAGCAATCCGAGTGGCAGCAGCAATGAAGGTCTCCATGAAAGATTGGAAGTCGTGCTTCTTGGTATTGGCAACTTTGATGGACACCAGCTTTTCCTCTCGCGCATCCTTGCAGTGAACACGGACCAGGGACAGAGCAACGTCAGCGCCACACCTGGCAGAAGACTTCTTCCATTCTTGCACTCGACCTGGAACTTCATTTAGTCGAGTCATTAGAGACTCGAGGTCATTTTGAAGCGTCGCTCCTGGCCAGAGTGTCGTGTCGATTCGCGATGCCGCAACCTTCAGTCGAGCAAGGTAGTCAACCACACTAGCAACACGAGACTCCAGTCGGAGCACGTTCATAGCAGTTTCATCCTTCACAAGAGAGT
Organism: Triticum aestivum; assembly: GCF_018294505.1. Taxonomy (NCBI): domain Eukaryota; kingdom Viridiplantae; phylum Streptophyta; class Magnoliopsida; order Poales; family Poaceae; genus Triticum; species Triticum aestivum. Next base: position 618,257,370 of record NC_057804.1, read on the forward strand.
TAATGGGGTCCAAGCTTTTCTCCACTCGACTGGTCTCCTCCTCGAAGTTTTGGCAGAATTCTGTCTATGATAAGCCGATGATAACAAGTCAGTCGGGTAGGAGAGATTACCCTCAAGCATGATGAATAACTTCTTGGCGAGCCCTCCCAAATAAGCCTCCAGATCATTCTTCTTCCCCACCAGTTCACTAGCCTTGTCATTCGGAGCTATCTTATCATTCTTCAGACGGCTGACCTCCTTGTTGGCCGCGTCGAGAGCAGTTTTCAGATTGGCGTTCTCCTCTTCAAGTTTACCGACTAAAGCCAGTTTTTCTTCTGCAAGCTTCGTTTTGTCCAAAGTCGCTTTCTGCGCCTCGGCAAGGTCATGGTCCTTCTTCTTCAGAGCCTCCTTCACTTTATCTGCAAAATGACAATGAGATCAGAATCGGGAATGGGCAAAAAGATAAAGACAGTCGTCAAGTTCTCACCAGACATACCTTTTGCTTCATCTTTCGCTTTCTAAAAGTTCTCCTGAGCAAGCTTCAAGTCAAGGTTGAGCTGGATCTGTTTGCTTTCCAATTCAGTATAGCGAGCCACAAGCTCGCAAGATTTCTGCGAAGGGTCAGTCGACAGACATCAAAGATAGGTTGCTTCTGAGTGACTAAGAGAAAAATCATAACATTTCTAAGACTACAGCCGAATCAAAATATTCAACAGTAGTCTCGAGGACTACACCCATTGGGTGCACTCAGCATGCCCCCACTGGTTCTACCGACTTGGTCCGATCAGTCGACCAAAAGAGACAAAGAGGTTATGATCCTAAACCATAGCTAACTGCCAGCAGTCAGCCATGGTCTCATCATGATTTACCAAAAAAACACAGGTTCTTCAGACCTTAGTCGACTGCCAGCAGTCGACCATGGTCTCGGGGACCACACCCAGTGGGTGCACTCAGCGTGCCCCCACTGGTTCCAAGATTCCATTCGACACAGTCCGACCATACCGAGTGAAGAAGTTAGAGTGAAGAAATTCAAAATACAAAGACTACAGTCGACTGCCAGCAGTCCACCATAGTCTCGGGGACTACACCCAGTGGGTGCACTCAGCGTGCCCCCACCAATCCAAAAATTCAATCGACACACCCAGTGGGTGTACAGATACAAAGATCTTCAGAAAAAAAGTCTTCAGATAGCATATCCTAACAGAACAAGCGGTGACCAACTAACCTGGACGTTGCTCTGAAGGGCTGAGCTAGCATCATAGGCCGCTTGGCTGGCTTCCCGGACCGCCTTCACCTGCTCCATCATGATCCCCGCCTGGCGTATATCCTCCTTAGAAGCACCCACTTGGTCCTCTGGGACGTGGTGTGTGGCGAAAAGAGAGGGCGGGTCAGCAGTCGACGATGAAGGCCGAACACTCATCAGCAGCACAGCGAAGGACACGGAAGTCCGAGTGATATTGCCACCCTCTTGAACCGATGTCTCAGGCACTGATGCAATCTGAGTAGTCTTGCCAGCCGGCGCCTTTCTATTCCTCCTCGGCCTCAGTGGCGCCTCGTCGTCATCATCAGGGAGATCAATGACATGAGGAGGAGCTACAAGAAAAATCCAAAGTTAAAATCGAAAATCCAATCGACCAAAAGTGAAACTATAGAGAGCGTACCAAGGTTGGAGGTGGCAGTGTCTTCCATTTCCTGGTCTTCATTCTTGGCGGAGGTCTCGGAGGTAGCAGCACTGCAGAGTTTAGAAACCAGTCGGTTAGTCAATGAGTCGACCAAGAGTCTGTCCATGCTAAACGAGAAAACACAAGTTCTGCTGTTACCCGGAAATGATGGGAATGGTCATTCTCATCTTAGGAAAGGCCTTCGGCGGCTTTAATGACGCCGCTCGTGGATGCTTCTGCGCTTTTTCAATCGACACCGGAGAAGCCTTCCGAGGGTGCTTTGACGACTGCCCAACAGGCGCAGTCGCTTTGCCACGCTCGCTCGCGGGGTCGTGGGTGAGCTTGGATCGCCTTTCCGTGCGAGGAGGATCGACTTCCTCCTCCTCCTCTTCACTGGAGTCGTCGTCATCCTCTTCCCCCTCACCATCAGATTGCCACTCCTCACTTTCACCTCCGCTCGCCTCTCCCTCCTCGGCCTGTTCTTGCGCCCCGTTGGGCATCGAGTACATCTCAGTAGTGGTCTAGAAGACAACAAACAAGACAAAAGTCAGTCGACTAATTTTAAGCAAACAGAATGAAGAAAACAAGGTCACAGTCGGAGATGCAGAATCAGACCTGGTCTACTTTGTATGATTGGTCAAGTGGAGGAATCCTCCTGGCTCCTTGGGGGTTGTCTTTGTTCCCTGTGATACTCGACAACCACCCCTCCAACGTAGCCTCTTGGACCTCCTCCGGGTGAATCCGAGTGGTGTCATCGAGACCCGAATACATCCACATCGGATGGTCACGAGCTTGGAGCGGTTGGATACGTCTCCTGAGGAAGACCTCTAACGAATCCATACCAGTCACCCCATCGCGGACAAGCTGAACCACTCGACCAACCAACACTTTGACTTGTGCCTTCTCTTCTGGTGTCACTTTCAGAGAAGAAGGTTTTTCTGCTCGGTTCAGGGAGAAAGGGGGAAGACCCGTCGCCTGTCCTGGAGTCGGCTCGTCTTTGCAGTAGAACCAGGTCGACTGCCACCTGCAGACTGAGTCAGGAAGAGTCATAGCTGGAAAACAACTTTTTCTTCTCATCTGGATCCCAAGACCCCCGCACATCCGAATCACTTGTGTCTTATCGTTACTCGACTTGGCTTTCTTAACCGACTGAGAATGACAAGTGAAAATGTGCTTGAAGAGGCCCTAATGAGGACGGCAACCCAAGAAATTCTCGCACAAAGACACGAAGGCAGCAAGGTACACGATGGAATTCGAAGTGAAGTGATGGAGTTGCGCTCCAAAAAAGTTCAAGAAACTCCAGAAAAAAGGATGAGGGGGCAGGGAGAATCCGTGGTCGACGTGAGTGGCGATAAGGACACACTCACCCTCGAGAGGCTGCGGCTCGATCTCGTTCCCCGGGAGGCACGCAGATTCATGAGGAATGAATCCCCCCTCGACCAGGTCATCAAGGTCTTCCTGACGAATCGCCGAGGGCATCCAGTCGCCCTGGATCCAGCCCCGCGGCAAGGCAGACCTCGAGGAAGATCCGCCCCGACCGGACTTCTTCGCCTTCGCCTGCGCTGTCGCCTTCTTCGCGCGCTCCAGAGCCGCCGTCTTCTCCTTCACCATCGCCGCAGACGAAGCCCAAACAGACCGACGACACCGGGACGAGAGTAGAGGTGGCGGAGGAATTCGAGAAGAAAGGGGGAAAATGAAGGCACACTGTTCAAAAGCCCTGGGCCAGCGGCTTATATGGAGTTGCTTCCGAGTGACTGGCCTGTAGGCCCAGACTATCCTGTCAAATCCCGCAACAGTCGCGCACGCGATACGTGGCGAAAAAGGTGGCACGGAGATCGGGGCGTCTCCGCCCTATCCCGTCCGATTACTGCGGCCTCCTCCGCCCCGCGCACTTCCCAAAATTTGAATCCCGCAAAATCCGCGAGCAGCAGAACAACTTGTCAGACGGAGGATCTCCTCCACACCATCACTCGGAGCTTTTCAAGTAAAGAAATTCACTCGACTGAAACCAAGAATGGATCAAGGCGACCGAAAAAGAAGTTGGTGTCGTTATTTAGGTTCATGGATCCAGAACAAGATATACTCATATCACGAAAAATGGGTCGGAAGAGTTCTCAACTCCTTCCCCACTCAAACCTCAATCCATTCGGGGGCTAATGATGAAGCTATGTACCTAGGGTAGGGTCATGGACCTGTCCAAACTACCCTCCCCAAGGACATCTCTAGAAGAAACCACCTATCAATCGACTCAGAAGTGTTCCACTCGATGGACTCAAAAACACTCGACCATGAAGCCAACCACTCGACAGCTAGGAGATCTAAAGTCACTCTGCACGCAAACGGTTAGTCATTGAGTAGCTTTTATGGTCATCATAGCACTTTATTTGTGGCGTTACCAGTAACGCCCGATCTTAATGTACCTTAAACCCTACATAACTGAGGGCCATAGGGGTCTGGCAAACTCTATATAAGCCACCCCCCTCCTCAGTGTAAAGGGTTCGCACCCCTGTAACTCATATACACATAATCTAGTCGACCGCCTCCGGGCTCTGAGACGTAGGGCTGTTACTTCCTCCGAGAAGGGCCTGAACTCGTAAACCTCTTGTGTATACAACTACTCCATAGCTAGGATCTTGCCTCTCCATACCTACCCCCTACACTACTGTCAGACTTAGAACCACGACAGCTTCCTCTTCTCCCTGGCGCAAAGGTTGTATATTTCACGCCTGGTAAAACCAACACTGCCATACCATAAATGTTTGCTGATGAAGGAATCCATCATGTCGTGAATTCTAATCCCTGCAGCTCCCATGGACATTATCTCATGCTTCTGGTACTCTTCGATTTTTCTGTGGGACCAACGAAAAGGTACCTAGTCCGGTCCTGCCAACATATGGCTATGCGTGTCCTCAAAACTTTCGACATACCAAACCCCACGCTTTTGGTCAAGCTTGACGGTCAGGTGTGCTTTGCAAAAGCAGCGTGTCTCGGCTCTGAGCCTACGGTTGTGTCCATACTCGGTTAGCAACTTGATGTCACGTTTCCCTTGTCTGGAACAAACAAACCGCCTATAACGCATATGATGTGACTCGGTTTTGCTATACCTGACCTTATTCTTTCTAATGCTGAAACCATTAACTCTAGCATAGCCGTTGTAGAAATCATACGCACCATCGTGAGACATAAAAGTCATTTCCATTATCTGCATGAACATATCCCTCTTATCATCTGCACTGGTAGTATCTTGGATATTCTTTGCCCCATCATCTTCTGTCACCTACACAATCAAAACATAGTCATGAAAACAGTTTTCTATGGTTTAACATTACTTCCATAGAACATTGATTACACAAATACCTCACTCATGATGAACGACGACTGCGAATCCCCAGAATCAGGTGCATCTAATGATTTGTCGTTAAGGCCTGTCTCCGCGTCGGATTCACCGTAATAGTCATACGCATTATGACATTTGGAAATGAACTGAAAAATACAACACAAATACATAATTACTTATCATATAATATTCTAGAATGAATTCAATTTGCATGCCAACAAATTTTTTCACTTAGTACCTGACTAATGTAATCTTCATTTGAGAGCTTCGAATTGTTTTCCTGACCATCATCAAGCTCATCTATCTACAAATTTTCAACACAAAAATATAATGTTGTCGGATGGCACCAAAAAATTACAACATGATAATGCCACTCACATTAAAATCTTCCCATTCGTTCCCACTCTCTGACTGATCTCCAAGATCTGAATTTTCATCATCTGACCAATCTTTTATCCAGTCTTTCATCAGTTCTCCAAACTCCATGTCTACCATCATACCAGTTAACTCCTCGTCCGCCATTTCCTACAACAAATAATATGTATCAACACATGTAAAAACATTATCAATGAAGAAATATCAACACATAGCACACGATCATGGATGTTAAGTAAACAACCCCAACCGAGGCCGTTCAGATCTGCCAAACCAAGTCAGGAAGATGGCCACGGCACCCATCATGATCACTTTCAATCGCGAGGAGCAGCACTACAAAACATAGCTAGATCTGTGATTACCTCTGCTGCCGGATACATAGGTTAACCGCCACATCAAATAACGATAGTCCTGGTGGACACAGGCGACGGCAACCGACGCTACGTGAACCCTACACTGAAGAAACCCAGATCACGAGGAGCAGCACTACCGGAACAAGATCCACGATCGCATGCGCCGCCGGGTAGGTAGGTTACCCGCCCCGCTAGGTTAACCACTACCTCTGACGGCGGCAGTTCGTTCGATGTTGCCGCGAGCGAGACTAGAGGGGTGCGGGGGGATGCGGGATGCGGTACCTGTGAGCGCTGGAGATTCACGACGTTGCCACGCCCGCTGTCCGACGAGATAGCCGCGCGCCGCTGGAGATCTACTGCGTGAATTACGGAGCTGCGTGAATGCTCGCGAGATTGATGGAGCTGCGTGAATGATTGGATCCGGCAGGTCCTACGTGGTCGTGTGATGTTTTTTTCGGACCAGGGTACTGTACGTGTGCGGTCTGGGTTGTACAGGGCTAGACAGGGTTTGAATCTGGGCTACGGCGGGCCAGAAAAAAAACAAACTCACAGGGACAGAAATGCCCCTCGGAAATTAGGTTAGGGGGGAGCACCGGAGCAGGGCTCCGTTCCGAAACAGTTCAAGTTGAAGCAGCAGGTGTGTATCCTCTCCTATCGATATGGTGTGCTGTTTGATCGATTAGTTTCTGACACTTCTTGATTTCTGTTAATCTTCCAAACAAGAAAAGAACATAAACAGAGACAGACACAGAGAGATCACAAAAAGAACAGAAAAGAGAGGGGAATTTATATTCTAAAGACAGTCTGTTGATGGGAATTTATCTTGAAAAGACAGTCTTGGCAACTCTAGTAGCTATATAAAGCGGAAATCTTATATATGGCGACCGTAAGCCAACTCCAACGAATCCTGTCTCTGCCGTACGATGCGCCACACTAATCTTGGCGCGCACTGGAGTGCAAGGTCAGCGTTTGGAGATCATTCGCCAAGGGATGCTCTCCAGTGAACCATCCTTTTTATTTCGAAAAAATCACACACGAGAGGGCTGCAAACCTGACACACGAGAGGGCTGCAAACCTGCGCCATCACAATGGAATGAGCCCATGCTTTACCAAGGGTTAAACCTACGGTATTCACCCTCAAGCTCGGAACCTGGACCTCGAAAAGCATCACCAAATCAATGTCATCATGTGTTACCGTCTCCACTTACCGCAGTCCCGACAGCGTGCACACAAGTTGAGGTCATAAACTAGGGACGAAGGACATCACCACTGCCGAAATTCATACCAGGACCCTCCAGCAGCCCAACGCCGCCCTCGCAAGTGAATGCCGGTGGCAGGTCAACACAAAAGAAAAATGCAAGACCACAGCGCCATCTACGTGTCCGAGTGAGGACCGCATCACCGAGGGATCACGACAGTGACAATCATGATTGACTTTAGCGAGGGTACTTTGGTGTGTGCTCATTATGTTTGTATTCACTTGGTACTTTGATGTGTGCTCATTATATTTATATCCATTTGTTAGTGTTTTATGTGCCTTTGTAGTGGTTTTATGCATCTTAACTATGTAAAGACCGGATGTGTACTCATTATGTTAGTAAAATCCACCCTTTGTCGAAAAGAAAAAGATGAAGATGGCAAGATGGCACTTGGTACTTTGGTGTCTGGGCTAAACCCAAGCAAAATTCATGGTTTCAAGCGTGGCGTCCGATTTGTGAAGTTGTACATTTGTGAAGAACATATGAACCGATTTCATACAGGAACAACAGGCTCCGTGTGGCTCCAGGAAGTTAGGCCAACTCCACCGCGCGACTCTATTCTGTCCGCCCCCGTCCGTTTGGGGTAAAAAGGACAAACGAGACGGCCCAGCGCGCGACCGCCCGGACCCATTCTGTCCATTCTGTGTTTGGGCCGACCCATTTCGGGCGCAAACTTGCGCGGGTTTGGGTCGAGGCGGACACCAAACAGACGCGCGTCTCGTCCGCGTCGGGGCCGCGTGGCATGCGGCCACCTACCTCCTACCCGCCCACATCAATGCGCACGGGCGGGCGGCTCCACCTGTCATCCACACATGGAAGGGTCGCCGTCCTTCTTTAAGTGCAAACCGTGGACCGGTCATCGTCCGCACTGCCCCACGCCACCCCGCGGCCTCCTCGAAACCCGACAGCCCCAGGCCCCAAACCCTGGCCAAGAACTCGTCGGCCGGCCGCCCGCAGCCATGGGGCTCTGGAACTACGGCCGCAAAGGCAAGCACGACCGCGAGGCTGGCTCCTCGTCGGGGCGTCGCCGCGGCTCGGTGAAGAAGGAGGAGCCGGCCTCGCCATCGCCATCGCCACCACGCCGGGCCCCCTCGCCGCCCGCGTTCTCCATCGCCCCCGCGTCCGCCGGCGAGCGCGACCGGCACTACATCCGCGCTTCGGTGTGCCGCCGTTATTGGGAGACGAGGACGCCGATCCCCTGGAGCGACGCCCACCTCCCCAACAACTGGCATCTGTCGGCCGACCGCGTGCCGATCCCGCCGGTCCCGGTGACCGGCCGTGCGCGCCACCGGGAGATCGAGCGCCGCCGCCACCTCCTCCCGGACGACCTCTACTACGACCCCAGGTACGCCCCCGAGTCGCCATTGTGGGACACCTGCTTCCGCGATGAGCACGACACGCGGCGAGCGTCCTATTTCGCCGGCACGTCGACGGGGCCACGGCGGCCACGCCCAAAGCGCCGAGCGGCTGCTCCCCAGGAGCGCGGGCGTAGGCTGGTGCACGGCCTCACGCCCACGCCGTCGCCGTCGCCATCTCCATCGCCACCACCACCTCCTCGCATGACGAAGGAAGCCCGTCTCGTGCAGCGTGTCATGGAGGACTCCATAAGCACGCACGACGAGCGGCAATAGGACGGCTTGGAGGAGGCCATGGCACTGTCTGCCGCCGGCAACGTGGCCTTCCCGGAGCTGCAGATGGCGGCCTTGACGGAGGAGAGGAGGGAGGACGCCATGGAGGAGGAGCCGTCGGCCGCCTTCCAGCAGCTGGTGGGCACGGGGTGGGCCTGGTCCTGCACTGCTCCGGAGATGGCCGCCGGCGTGGGCGTGAACTGGCGCGCCACTCCGCCGCAGTCACCGGAGCGGGAGGCGTCGCCACGGGAGGAGGTGTTGCAGGCACCTCCCGCCGTCCAGCCCGCCCCCGTCTACCACGCACCGCACGCACCGCCGGCCCACCTGTGGACGCCGCCGGCCTACGTCGACCTCGTCAGCGACGACGACGACACCGGCGGCCACTGAAGAGGGCCACGGCGACGGCAACGACGGGCACGGGCAGGAGCGCGCCGACGGCGACCGTTTTTTTTTTACTTTTTTATGTTTAATTATCAATGTGACGAAACTGGGCCGTTTTGTGGCCATGGACCCCCCAGCTAAGTTTTATCTTTATTAAACTGCGTTTATTTACTTTTTTAGTCATTTTTTTATGTTTTCTTTTTTTTTATTGCTTTCCTGACACGGACGTGATTTGAGGTGCGGCCGCGCGGTGGGCGCACGCACGACCCACTGGACACAGCCGGACACGGGCGAACCCATCGGCGCCCCAAAGGGACAAAATCCGGCCAATCCGGACGTTCGTTTAGGGTCGTGCGGTGGAGTTGGCCTTACGTAGCACACTCCAAACCAGCAAAATGACGTCCGTAGCAATCAGTGCATCGTCCCTGGCAGCCTACTAACCACGACTCAACGACTCTGCCACGGACAAGAGCCCAGAGCATGTGCAAAGCCTTGCCACGATCCACATCACATTGCCATATATGCCGACTGAGATGGATTCCAGTAAAGCATGGCGCCATTGCGTTGCATTCACCCATTCAGCGATCCGAGGGAACACCGGAGCTCCGGCCACGGCGTCTCGCAGCCCAAATCCGCGAAAACCGACGTACCAATCAGTCCACCCTCCGCAGCGTGCAACTTTCAAGCCATGTGCGAGCCCTGTACCTGATCACGACCTACCTTCGCTTCATCGCAGAAATATACGTACTACAAAGAAAAGACCACAGCCTCCGATCGAGTTAATTGCACAGAAGTACCACAATTCGGGCATCACATACAGATTGGTATCACGATTGCTAATTTTTGCGTGTCAGTACCAATATTGGTCCAAATTTTTGCAAAAAAGGCTAAAACGCTAATTTATACGTATTGACAGTGTATCTGACCATTGGAGCCCGCCTGTCAGGTGCCGACGTGGCATATTTTTTGCAAAAAACCCCTTGGCTTTATATGTAATCACATAAATGCCCATTTTTTCGCAGGAAAACCGCCATTGAGAAGGATTTTTTTTCGTTCGCAAGTTTTTCACAGACTTGTTCGAAAGTTTCCGGCGAATTAAACAAATACGAAAACCGCCATTGAGAAGGATTTTTTTTCGTTCGCAAGTTTTTCACAGACTTGTTCGAAAGTTTCCGGCGAATTAAACAAATATATAACCGAAACGAAAAATCGCGCGCGAGGGAGATTCGAACCCGCGTCCTCCAGGTCTGCGGCTGCGCGCGCTATCCACTAGGCCGCAGCGACGTTGTTGACGGGATCCAGGTGAAGCATTTCTTATACTAGCACACACACGCTGGGCCGGCAGCTGGGCCAAGCAAAGCCTGCCATATTTTACAAAAAAATTAGTAGATGCAAAATGATCATTTTTTCTTATTTTTACACAGGCTGTATTAATAGAATTATCTTTGAGAAAAATATTAGTTTGGTAAACATGCAGATTACTACATGTGTTATTTTTTGACAAATAGAGATATGAACCCGAGAATGAAACTTTCATCGTTTTAAAAAGGTTCAATATATAGGTGACAAATGGTTTTATAATACAAAAAAAGTTCATCGTATATTTATATAAAATCATTGTATATAAAAAAATGTTCAATGTTCAGTGTGTATTTACAAAAAATATGGCAGAATAAAAAGTTCACTATAAACTTCTGAATCTCAGTCATTACCATTGGCAGCCCTATCTTTCCCCTTCTTTTTTGCTCTGCTTTTTTACAAGTGCCCTGGCCATGTAAATCGCTTCTATCTTCACCTTGGAGGTCCCTTATTTTCAACACCGTTCCGCTGCAATCTGTTGAACCGTGATCGGATCTGTACACAGATGTTGAGGACCAATGCCTTCTTTTTTTCCAACAGCATCTAGCACCACAGTATAAACACCTTATTACTATTAGAGCAGGAAAGCCAAAGGGGGGTACTACGTCTGATGCCTTGAAGTGTGACCCAAACAAAGTTAGGCGGCTCAGTTTGAGCGAGCAACAGCTTGCCAAAGCTGTAGTTAATCATGGCACTGAAATAGTGAGGTATATATCTAAATGAAGTTGCTCATATTATTAACAGTAGTTTATATTCATCTTTAATAGGCAGAGATCCTCTTTTATTTAATCATACTGAAGTGTTCAATAATATTGCTAACAAGGTTTACACAGAGGAATCTACTGAGGATATACCCAAAGGGCACTCGGGTTACTTCTTCCAACTACAATCCATTTATTGGTTGGGTGCATGGTGCTCAGATGGTAGCCTTCAATATGCAGGTGCATTTCTGTTTCCGAGTAATCTATCCAGGGCAATGGTCTTGCTTGATGGTCTGAATATCCAATTATGCTCTGAATATCAAATGGCAGAAATATATAGATGATTATAGTTATACGAGGTCAATGCGGAATAACCCTTAGCTTCTTATATGAACTCAAGTGGGATGCAATCTGTGCCATATGTGTGTGTGTGTGTGTGGCAATATTTAACACGGGGATGCTTTAGATTTGGCAGATCACAATCTGTCATCAATTCGGGCATACACTTGCCTAAATTCGAGCAAGAAGTTAATGTTTATTGGTCATATGCTGTCCCTTTCGTACTGGCGTGTTCTAATTCATGATATTCCTTGCAGGGATATGGAAGAGCCCTTTGGTTAATGCATGGATTTTATAAAGCCAATGGTGGCTGTGGCTACGTGAAGAAACCGGATTTCTTGATGCAGTCTGAGCCGGAAGTTTTTGATCCAAAAAAGCCTCAACCTGTTAAGAAGACCTTGAAGGTATGGCTTTATTTAGACATGTGTTCAGTTTTGTTTGTGCCGCTCGAAATTAGAGTCAAATCAACTGCTGCTTTTCATTCAGGTAAAAGTGTACATGGGTGATGGTTGGCGGATGGACTTCAAGCAGACACACTTTAAATGTTTCACCTGGATCCCGTCAATAGCGTCGCTGCGGCCTAGTGGATAGCGCGCGCAGCCGCAGACCTGGAGGTCGCGGGTTCGAATCTCCCTCACAAGTCCGTGAAAAACTTGCGAACGAAAAAAAATCCTTCTCAATGGCGGTTTTCCTGCGAAAAAATGGGCATTTATGTGATTACATATAAAGCCAAGGGGTTTTCTGCAAAAAATATGCCACGTCGGCACCTGACAGGCGGGCCCCAACGGTCAGATACACTGTCAATACGTATAAATCAGCGTTTTAGCCTTTTTTGCAAAAATTTGGACCAATGTTGGTACTGACACGCAAAAATTAGCAATCGTGGTACCAATCTGCATGTGATGCCCGAATTGTGGTACTTTTGTGCAATTAACTCCCTCCGATCGCTACAAAACCAGGCTCCTCTAGACTCTACTTTTCGCTCTGGTGTCAGGAGCATGAGGGTTTTCGGGCTGCTCGCTGTCTCCGGCGCGGCGCTGCTGCTGGCCGCGGCCGGCACGGCAAGCGGCAGCGTGGCGTCGATCCTCACGCGGGACACGTTCTACTCCATGCTGAGGCAAGGCCACCACGGCGGCGGCGACGGCGGGTGCGACGGGGGCGCCTTCTACACCTACAACGCGTTCGTGGAGGCCGCGAGCACGTTCCGCGGCTTCGGCACCACCGGCGACCAGGCCACCCGCCGCCGGAAGCTCGCCGCCTTCTTCGCGCAGACTTCCCACGAGACAACCGGTATCTTTTTTTTACCTTACAGTCGACGCGTGCGCATGTACAATCTGACGATCGCTACCATGTGTGACGTCGTTGCTGTGCGTGCTCGTGCGCGCAGGTTACTGCTGGGTGAAACAACGGAGCCCGGCCGGCGATCAGTACTACGGGCGAGGTCCCATGCAACTCATTCAGTAAGGGCGTGTTTGGTTTAAGTTTTGAACAGTAGTCGCATTGCATACACTTCTCAATTTAGTATGGTTGAGAAAAAATAGGCCCTAATACGCCATATGCGACTTGTTTGGTTGCCTGTATCCAGTGTCCCTGCATTAGTTAATACGCAAGTATATTTTGTTTGGTTGGCTGCATCGGCCTAGCGGCACATGTGTTAAACAGAATATTGTTATAGGTTAATTAGGAGGCTGTTAATATTTGTAGTTATCTCCTTGTCCCTTGTAACAATACTTGTAATCTCGGCTATGCCGTGCCCTAGAGGCTGCATATATAAACACTTCCCCGGCCGCCCTATGGGCTGTGCCGAATCCCAATCTCTTTCTTCTGTTTCACATGGTATCAGGCCATCACGCGTAATCGCACGATGGGTTCCCCGACGGCCTCCGCTTCCTCCTCCGCTGCTCTCACAACCCTATCCCTGCCCGCCGCCTTCAACGGGCCGCCGGCATCCGCCGTCCCTCCGCCTTCTGCTAGCCTCATCACCGCCAAGCTCACCACCTCCAACTTCCTCCTATGGCGAGCTCAGGTTCTTCCTCCTCTGCGCATCGCCGGGGCTACGGGCTACGTCGACGGCACCCTCACAGCCCCTGCCAAGCTCCTGGAACCTGATGACAAGGGTGAGCGCGCTCCAAACCCTGCATATGCAAACTGGTACCGTCAGGACCAGATTGTTCTCAGTTACCTCCTCGCATCCCTCTCCGATGAAGTGTTGCAGCAGGTGCATCGCTTTGAAACCTCTCGCGCCATCTGGGCGCATGTCGAGGAGATGTACAACATCCACTGCCGTGCCAGCATCGTCCAGATCAAGCTGGACATGACGGTCTTCCGGAAGGGCAACCTCTCAATGGCGGACTACTTCGCCAAGATCCGCGCCAACGCCGACCAGCTCGCTGCCGTCGGCCGTGTCATGCGTGATGAGGACATCATCACCGCCGTCATCACCAGTCTCGACAGCGACTACGAGCCTCTCATCACTGCTGACACGACTCGTCTTGATGGCATGTCCCTTGGGGAGTTTTACTCCCACGCCATCGCCTTTGAACGCCGTCGTGAGTACAACGCCGCTCGCCTTCATCCCAGCGGCTCCTCCGTCAACTACGTCGCTCGGGACTCCAACGGCAACACCAACAACAACCCTCCCAATCGGGGCAAGGGCAACTACCGTGGCAAGGGTCGCGGCAACGGCGGTGACCGCGGCGGCTACAACAACTCTCGCGGCGGTGACCGCGGGAATCGTGGCGGTGGTGGTGCGCGCCAGCAAGGCGACTTCGGCGGCAATCGAGGCGGTGACCGCGGTGACTACGGCGATAGCGGTGACAACCGCGTCCAGTGCCAGCTCTGCCGCGGCCCTGGGCACTATGCCTGGGAGTGCGGCCAGCGCTACAACCACGCCTTCCAACCACAACAATCCAAGATGGTTGGTCTCGCTGCTGCATCTGCTCCTTCCATCTTAGGAGATCTCGCCTGGTTCACAGACACTGGCGCCACCGACCACATCACCGGCGACCTCGATCGCCTCACGATCAGGGAGAAGTATCCAGGAAGGGATCGCATCCACACAGCCGACGGCTCAGTTTTGCACATAGCTCATAGTGGTCATGCAATCCTTCCTACTCCCTCTGCCAATCTGAAACTTCGAAATATATTGCATGTTCCTAATGCTGACAAAAATATTCTTTCCGTTAATCGCCTTGCCGTTGATAATCATGCTTATCTAAAGTATTACCCTACTCATTTTCTTATGAAGGATTTGATCACCAAGAGGGTTCTACTTCAAGGCAGATGTGAGAATGGGCTCTATCCCATTCGGCCATCACCTCCTCGTGCTTTGTCTTCGGTTAGGTTATCTGCTGAAGATTGGCATGCAAGACTTGGCCATCCCTCCACGCAAGTTTTTCAGCAAGTTTTATCTTCAAATAAGCTAGCTTCATCTAGTCGGTCTTTGACCCATGTGTGTAATGCTTGTCAGCAAGGCAAAGCACACCAGCTACCTTTCCCTAGATCATCGAGTGTTTCTTCCTTTCGCTTAGAACTTATTTTTTCGGATGTGTGGGGACCCGCCAAAACCTCTTCTGGCGGGTTCCAGTACTATGTCTCATTCATTGATGATTATAGTAAGTTTGTTTGGATTTACCTTCTCAAACGGAAATGTGATGTGTTTGATGTTTTTCGTGATTTTCTTGCTCACGTTGAACGCCTCTTGTCTCGCAAAATTCTATGTGTCCAGTCCGACTGGGGTGGTGAGTACGAGAAACTCAGCAACACCTTTTTTCGTCAACTTGGTATTATGCATCACGTTTCCTGTCCACACACACATCAACAGAATGGTTCTGCCAAAAGAAAACACCGTCACATTGTTGACATGGGGTTATCTCTGTTATCACATGCGTCCATGCCTCTTCGTTTTTGGGATGAGGCATATCTTTCAGCTTGCTACCTCATCAATTGACTCCCTAGTCGTGTCATTGGCAACACAAGTCCTATGGAAAAACTGTTTAACACCAAACCCGACTATACATCTCTCCGTATGTTTGGGTGTGCTTGTTGGCCCAACTTGCGCCCATATAACACACATAAACTAGCTTTTCGATCTCAACAGTGTGTATTTGTTGGGTACAACATTCGTCACTAGGGCTACAAGTGCTTACACTTGCCCACTGCCCGCGTGTACATTTCTCGCGATGTCACGTTTGACGAAACATTTTTTTCCATTCGCTAGTACTCTCCCCTCTCCCATACCTCCTAGGGTAGCCGAACATGCCATATTATTATTCGCATGACCACATGAACTATTTTACACCTGGTTTGCGTGCTAACTTGGATGCAGGATCTCCCACGGCGTAGAGAATCCCAGGCGAAACCACCACGGGATCTCAGGAGGATCCTGGTGATCGATCCGAGGCTGATCCGGTCTTGGATCCCGCGCAGTCAGCGGACAGCGATGCGTCTTCCCCCGCGCCTGGCAGTGGCGGTGCAGCGGCCTCCCCAGTTGGCCGCGTGGCGCCCATTGACGGGCCGGCCTCCCCTCCACCCGCACCCGCGGCTCCACCCGCGCTAGTGGCGGGGTCCACACCTGGGCCGGCCTCCCTCCAGCCCGACAGGCCTCGGGGCGAGCCACACGTTGCTTCCGAGTGGGCTGCCGCTGCAGTTTCTGCCGTCCCGACAGCTTCCGGCTCGGGATCCCAGGCAGATCTCAGTCCCGCACGCTCTGCCGCCGGTACGGGATCCCAGGAGGATCTCCCGCCTAGATCTTCTGCTCCGCGCGGATCCAATGCTCCGCCCGGCCACACCATGGTGACTCGCCTACGTGACAACACACGCAAGGCCATGCAACGCACCGATGGCACGGTCTTGTATGACCCGTCTCGACGTGCGTTTCTCGCCTCGCGGGAACCTACTGATCATCGTGAAGCTCTCCATTCTCCTGTGTGGCGTGCGTCCATGCAACTCGAGCTTGCGGCTCTTCATCACAATGGCACTTGGTCTTTGGTTCCACCACCATCTAATGTCAATGTAATTGACTGCAAATGGGTTTTTAAACTCAAACACAAGGCGGATGGCACAGTTGATCCTCATAAGGCACGACTCGTTGCAAAGGGGTTCAAACAACGATATGGCTTGGACTATGATGATACGTTCAGTCCTGTCGTCAAACCGGTCACTGTTCGCTTGGTTCTCTCCATTGCGGTCTCTCGTGGGTGGTGTTTGCATCAGTTGGATGTCCAAAACGCCTTTCTTCATGGTGTGCTTCAGGAGGAGGTGTAGATGCGACAACCACCTGGTTTTGTGGATCCCCGGGCACCACGACATCTATGCAAGCTTAGGAAGGCAATCTATGGGCTTAAACAAGCTCCTCGGGCGTGGTATTCTAGGCTTAGTGCTCGGCTTCTTCAACTTGGTTTTGTGGCATCTAAGGCGGACACCTCATTGTTTGTCTTTCATCATGCTCGTGTCACCATGTTTATGCTTGTTTACGTGGATGACATCATTGTGGCCAGCTCGTCGCCTACTGCTACCACCAAGTTGCTTGCTGATCTTCAGGCTACCTTTGCTATCAAAGATCTCGGCCCTTTGCATTACTTCCTTGGAGTTGAGGTGAGATCGTCGCCAGGGGGGATTGTACTTTCTCAACAGAAGTATATTGGCGACATTCTTCATCGAGCAAATATGGATAATTGCAATATCTCCACCACACCCATGTCTTCGGCCGAGAAGCTCACCAAGGAAAGTGGGTCGCCCTTGTCTCAAGATGATAGCACCAAGCATCGTAGCCTGGTTGGTGCTCTTCAATATCTAACACTTACCAGGCTAGATATATCCTTTGCAGTAAACCGTGTTTGCCAGTTTCTTCATGCACCCACAACTATACATCTCTCAGCAGCCAAACGGATTTTGAGATACTTAAAGTATACTCGGAGCATGGGTCTCTCTATAAGGAAGTCTCCTTCAATGCTGTTGAGCTGTTTTTCTGATGCAGATTGGGCAGGGTGCAGTGATGATCGAAGATCTACCGGTGGTTTTGTTGTCTTTGTTGGTCCTAATCTTGTGTCCTGGAGTTCGAGGAAACAAGCCATGGTTTCTCGCTCAAGCATAGAGTCTGAATATAAAGCACTTGCAAACGGAACAGCTGAGATAATCTGGATCCAATCAGTCCTTGGTGAACTTGGGGTTTTCTTGGCAAGACCACCTGTGTTGTGGTGTGATAACTTGGGAGCTACTTATCTATCTGCTAATCCAGTATTTCATGCCAGGACTAAGCACATAGAAGTAAACTTTCACTTTGTTCGAGAGAGAGAGTTGCAGCCAAGGCACTAGATGTTAGGTTCATCTCTTCTAAAGAGCAAGTTGCTGATATATTCACAAAGCCATTGGTTGAGACAATGTTTGTCTCAAATAGATACAATCTGAATCTTCTTGAGGAAAGTTTAGATTGAGGGGGTGTTAAACAGAATATTGTTATAGGTTAGGAGGCTGTTCATATTTGTAGTTATCTCCTTATCTCTTGTAACAATACTTGTAATCTCGGCTATGCCGTGCCCTAGAGGCTGCATATATAAACACTTCCCCGGCCGCCCTATGGGCTGTGCCGAATCCCAATCTCTTTCTTCTGTTTCACAACATGAACACGGCGTTTGGTTGCATACGGCGTACATGTTGTGCTTACCTTGTACCCTAGTTGGTGAGCTTACCCACAATGATCACACCTAGCACACCAACGCCACAACACAGCAATGGTGATGAACTGGGCGAAGATGATGAAGCTCTTCAGCTTCAGGCCGAATTGACGATCTACCTTAGCAGCTTCCACTTTGACAGCTCCAACCTTGGCACTGTCGACACTGCTGCCTCCGTGCTTTCGCACCCAGGCGGAGTAAGCTTGTTCTGCTGCCTGCCTATTCTTGAACCCTCTATAGTTGTTGTTGCTATACGATGTCACTTGTGCATTGGCTTCTTCCCATGAACTATAAACCCCTGGAACCTCACCGATGAACACGGCATACCACTTGCCCTAGCAATGCACAGGAGCAAGAGTTGAAGCAACAAATCAATGGAGCACAAGTAGAAAGCAAAGTAGCACACAAACAACAATGAAGCAGAAGAGAAGTAAAACATGCATGATCATACGGCATAGCAAGTTCAACCTAGCACTACCTTGGTGTTAACCTACCATCACATCCAAAAGAGGGTGTCGTCCTACCACCGCAAGTTCACCATCTGCGTGAGGGTTTAGTATATACCACCTCACCAAAATATACAGACCATCAAATAGTTTTTGAGCCCTAGCTACACAAAATGTACGTCGTCATCGTCATCGTCGTCGTTGTCGCCACCGCCATCGCCGTAGGGGATCATGCACGCTCATAGGCAGCACTAATCTAGTAGTAGTGCTTGCCCAACCAGCTCCTGAGCCACAACACCCTGTGAGCGTCAGCCATGGCAACGAGTCCAACACCCTGGACCTTGTTGTCAAGCAGGTGGCTGAGAGCTGCCATGAGAGCTTCGTCGCTGAAGCCACCCTAGGTCATGACAGTGCCATACAGGTCAGGGTGGACGTCGAGGGGCTTGCACTCCCTGATGGCTGTTGCCACCTCCTTCACTACCTCGGTCATGCTGCAAAAGACATTGATATCCTCCTCCATCAGGCCTCCTCTCTTCCTCTTCCTATCATGGACGGGGTCAGATGGCTTGTCGAAGAGCTTCGCAGCGGGCTTGTCAGGGCCATCAAGGACCTCGACGTCCGGTGTCCCAGGAAAGTCTGGCATGGGAGAACCAAGAGGCTCACCCGAGCCCATGGCATGCTTCCCAGTTGCCAGCCCGAAGGAGAAGATGTACTGCATCTGGCTGTAGTTCTGGATGGGTGTGTTGAGGAACTCAGTGTCCCTTGGGTGGTCCTAAGAATGGAACACAAGTGTTGTTAGTTACGATTAGGAGTAGGCAATGGTGGACAGTATGAAAAGGAAGAGGGCTGTGAGCTAACCGCGACATGGCCGGCGTAGTGCTCTGCCTCCAGAACTATGGAGCAAGTGTTCTCGTCCATGAGGCGCCTCTAAGGTCTCTCAGCTTGGACACTTGGATCCATCGACTTCTCCACTTCCTCAGGTGGTTGTACACCTGGGTGGCAGCACCTCTTGCCCACAGAACTCGAACACCAGCTTCGCAACGGTGTTCAAGTGCACCTCCTTGAAGCCCTTGTCAGTCCTAACTCCACTAGAGATGAGCTCACAGATCTTGTTCAACCCGAACGTGGACATGAACGGCTGCCACTTCATGTTGTTGGACCTACCATCCTTCTTTGCCTTTGATGCTGCTAGCTTGATTGCAGCGGCAGCAGCAGCAGCAGCAGGAGTTGGCTCAACGAGCACTATTGGCACATAGAGGGAATCGGACTCGAACACCTTTGAATCAGGTGCCATCTCGGACATAGGCTGCGAGTCCTCGACAAACGATGGAGCAAACTGGCTGTCGGACACGACAAGGGCCTGACTAAGATCTTGTGTCTGTGTGGTCATGTCCTACAATCGTAGCACGCATTGACAGTGAGCATAGCACACAACACACCGTACAATCCATGAAAGCAGGAGCATACATGTAGATGGTTCATCACTATCATAGCAAGCACATGCTTCATCACTATCATACTAAGCATACCAAAAAATCTATGAGCAGGAACATACATCTACAACAAACAGCATGCTACAGATGAACCACCAATAGCTACAAATCACAGATCTAAGCATGATTCAACACAAGCACAAGGTTCAACTTCAAAGTCTACTACTAATCTAGCCTACCACATGCTTGAACATCTAGCCCTATCACAAATTGCAACCGCAGCATAGCAACCAACCATATTAGCTAACAGATCAGACCACTAATCAACCATGCATCTAGATCAAACCCTAGCTGCAGCTCAGATCTAGCTAGAAGGAACAGAGAGAAAGGGGGACTGAACTCACAGAGGCCATGGCTGCAGCTTGAGGACGAGGGGGGACGGTCGTGGAAGATGAACGCCGGCCGGTGAAGGAGCTCCGACGCCGTGGACCACTGCCCGATGAAGATGCGCCGCTTACCTGCTCGTCGGTGCCGATGCGCGTCGGCGGGAAAGCTCGAACGGAGGAAGAATGGTGGAGGGAGTTGGGGCGGTGAGGGAGGGGCTAAATAGGGGTGGAGCGGCGGGAGGTGAGCCAAAATCCTCCTGCCAATTTTTTGTCGACGCGGGCGAGCTCACGCCATCTCCCCTGCTCGCACGAGGGGAGAAGTGCGTCGCCCTCCCCTGCCTCGCCCGAGCCAGGCTCGCGAGCTACTGCCGATTCGTGCGTTTCCCCTGGGCTTGGCCTGGACATGCTTTAAGTTTCATGCGATGCGGGCCGCACAGTGAATGCAGGAAACCAAATGGGCCAAATTCTTCCTGCCTGGGCCAGGCTGGGCCTAATGCGGGCAACCAAACACGCCCTAAGGTGCACAACACTCTGTCTGATCCAAGCTCCTTTGTTCGTCCATGTTCTCGTTCACTTGGGGTGTGTTTGGTTGCCCGCATAGAGCCCAACCAGGCCCGCGCGGGAAGTAAGAGGCCTGTTTGGTAGCCCGCATACACTATTGGGCCTGCATTGCGCGCTTCTTAAAGCACCTCTGGGCCTGGCTGGCTGGAAACGCAAGAATCGGCAGTTTCTCTGCAGTCAGGCCGAGCGGAAGCGCAACGAGCATGCCCCTGCACGAGGAAAAACGGGAGGGATGCGAGGTGCTTACGTGTTGTCTTCTTCAACCTCCAGTAAGCTCCTCTCTAATCTCCTCTCTTTCATGCCCCTCTAATCTACACAACGATACTTCAATTCATGGTAAGCTCTACACGAAAAAGATGCACATCGATGCTACGGTTCCATTAGGCGATCGGTTCGTAGTTTCGTCAGCCGTAAGTTCTTAATCTCGTGTTCTCGTTTGGAGCTATTCTGGATGAATTTTGTCAGATTCGCCGTGCACGATCGATCATTTGAAATTTCTTTTGACCAGCAGCCTAATCTCGCAGTTCCTCACAACATTCGTGTTGTAAGTTTTTGGTTTCGACGATCGTAGCTTCATCTCTCTTTCAACAGCAGTCTACTGCACTGACGCCGCCATGTCGAGCTCCTCTATCCTCTGCTCAGAGCCCTCCTATTCGTCCCTCTCGACGCCGAAGACCTCCCCTTTGATCTCCTTGCCCGCGTGCTACTACACTAGAGTCATTTCTGGCGTCGCTCATCTCGGCCTACTCTCTGTCGTCCTACTACTACACTGACGCTGCCATGACGCGCACACTGCTTTCTTGTGTCCTCTGCCTCCGTGCACACTGCAGTTCGCTGCGCCGCTGACGGGGTCGATCATCTCCGCCTCCTCTCTCTCGCCCTACTACACTGGAGTCGTTTCCGGCGTCGATCATCTCGGTCTCCTCTCCCGTCCACTGCACTGACGATAGCATGGCGCGAGCACTGCATTCTCCTCTTCTGTCCACTGTCTTTGCGCGAGCACCGCAACTAGTTCGCCGATGGTGTCGCTCGCCGTGCCACCGACGGGGTTGCTCGTCCACGACTCCATGCTTGTCATGTCATACACGGCGCCACGACCACTATCTACCGTAGTCGCCATTGTCCGCCCACACTGCACTTCTTCTCCCCTTCCCTCTGCTAGCTCTTAACCCTGTCTGCTAAGTGAAGTGCTAGCTCTGAATCATACGTCATGCGTGCAACCAAACACCGAGTTCATGTGCCGCTTGGGCCAATGCAAACAACAAAACAAAGCGCACTTGCGTACTACCTAATGCAGGGACCCTAGATGCAGGCAACCAAACAACTCGCAGATGTCGCACATGAGGCTGTTTTTTCAGAACCAGTCTGGGTTGAGATGTGTATGCAACGCAACTACTATTCACTACAGCAACCAAACACACCATTGGCACTTGGTTCATGGTGATTTTAATCGCACTGCACGCACCGTGATGTGTATGCATGCACAATGAGCACAACTACCGGCGAGCCGGGGACGAGCTGGGGCTGGACCTGGTGGGGAAGCCGGACCTGGTGTCGACCGACTCCGTGGTGGCGTTGAAAGACAACCATCTGGTTCAGGATGACGCCGCCATATGGGGCGCAGAAGAGGCCGTCGTGCCACGCCGTGATGACCGGCGGCTGGAGGCCGTCGCGGAAGGACCGTCGCGCCGGGAGGCTCCCAGGGTACGGCATGACCACCAACATCATCAGCGGTGGACTAGCGTGCGGCAAGCGCCACGGGACGCCCCAGGGCAGGGACCGGGTCGGGTACTACAAGAGGTACTGCCGCCTGCTCCGTGTCCGGCTCGGCCGCAATGTGGCCTGCATCGACCAGAAGCCGTACGGGTACGGGGAAAAAGTCCATTTTAAACCTTGAACTTGTAGAGGTTAAGCGGAATGGACCCTCAAGTCAAAATCCCGGTCGATTGCATCCTAAACTATGCAATCCCGGTCTAAATCGAACCCTGACATCATTTGAAACGGGATTCATCTGGTGGGCCGGCCCTCTAAATTATTTTTTTGTTCAATAACAACAATTCCAAAAGGCGCACACCCTGGGGAGCTCGTAACTTTCGTTGAGACGGTTTTTTTTTTTTTTGAAATAACTTTCGCTAGGCCGGTTCCTGGTACTCGCGCGAAAAAACACTTCAAAAAAAGTTGGGAGCGATGATCGTGCACCCCCTGGGACCTCGTAACTTCCGCTGGGCCGGTTCCTGTTACTCGCGCCAAAAAAGCAGGAAAAACACCTCAAAAATAGTTCACAGCGAGGATCGAACTCGCGCCACAAGAACATCAAAGTAGTATGAATAACCACCTCACCTACGGTGCACTAATGATCAACTAGCGGTTGGGGCGCCACCTGTGGCGCCACCTGAGAGGAAGCTGGGCGGCGCCAGGTAGGAGGCGCACCTTCCACTTTTCTGTTTATACTATGTAGTATGCAGTATTATTGCATCAGACTCAAAGTAGCATGTGCATATTAAACAGAGGGAGCCAGGATAAACCAGGGATTTGAGATCATCGGGAACACAATAGAAAGTTCATTACACAATTGATGGCACATGTGACACATGCATCTTGGTTCTAACATCACAGTAATAGAAAGTACTGAAATCATCTCCAGAAAAAGATGAAAAACAGTGAAATAAAACATGTACAGTTGCCTTCAACATCTAACCATTTAAGTGGCTCTCTCTTGGACACTGTCCCCCATAGTGCAACCACCTTCCACATAGCAAGTAAATTGGGAAGGGAGGCAGTAATCCAGAAGTGAAGACCTGCCCTTTCACCAGAAACAGAATACCTCGGTGATGCAGACCTGACCTGCCATGAGGATGCTGGGGCTGTGAGAAGCATCATAGGAGATGGAGCTCGCTCCTGGAATCGCTGCCATGGACGGCGGAATGCTGACATGAATGAAAGAGGGTGAGGCGGACTGCAACATGCAATTTTACATGAGAACATGGGTGTCATGCATCCTGGATGTACTGGCATTAGTAATTGTTATGTACGAGTCATCTACACTAAACTTTGTACATACTTGAATGAAAATGACAGTAAAAATATCTGAACAAAGATGTTCACCTAAATGTACAGAACATTGTGGTGCAACATCGTTCATATCACATGGCATAGAAGCATTTTTTTTCAGAGCAAAGGCTCATTGGCAGCAACGTCACAACCTCTGAAGAAGAAAATGGACAGAGGGTATATAGATGAGATAACAATACATTGTTAATCTCCATATTAAAAAAATAAACTGACAAGTACAGATTGCCTAGCTTCAGAATCTTTGCGGTTTGTCTGGCGACACGACGATTATGCGTAAGTATTTTTTTTATCCAAAGCAGAACAGGAACAAGTCAAGATCTCAAAAAACATCACCAATAAAACCAATTTTTTATTTAGAAGAAGGTTTCTATTACAAAAAATGGAAACTTGGTAGATGGGGAAAGGAGCTAAAGAAAATGCACAAAACAGCCTTTTATTCTAAAGTTACACACTAAAGAGTAAACAAACATTGACTATCACTTTATGTTAATTAAAACCATACATCATATCAAACACAGTACATTGCCCTTTGCAAAAAAGGAATAAATAAATAAGATATTGAACTACAATGGTCTGGTACCTCTAGGCTCATCCTTCTTGGCAAATGATGCAAAAGATTGAATGAAATCAGACACCTTCCCAAATGTTGTCTCGGATATGGACTGGTTCAGAACCTGCACAACATAAACAATGATTTTTAGAGCACAAAACACAAGCAAGCATGCCAACAAATCCATGAATATTAGTCCAAAATCAAGTGATGCGACGGCTATGTGTATAATTATGTATGATGAAAAAATGGAAAGATCCGAATGGCTTGTTTTGTTATCAGGCACTGGCCCTGCTACTGCTGATTGCTGGAATCAGTCAAGGACCAGTTGGCCAAGTCGCCAAAATAAATTCCAAGATGCCCAATCAACACAACAGAGAGGCTGAGCAAGCACACAGAGTAGTAGGCATGTTGTTTACTCACCAAGGCCTTGCTGGTACTCCCATATTTGTTCTGGATGTGCAAACAACAACAAAAAAGTTTAGAATCACAACACGAAAACACCGGCGGAGCGAAGATAAACAATCAGTACTTGTCGGAGTTTAATCTCTGGCTTACTCTGAGCGACAAATGGGTGATGTAGATGAGCATCAGCCAGGTGTTGTAGTGCGCCAGAGTACTGCCACGCCCGAAGAGGTGAAAAATGGAAACTTAACCTTTCATGGATCAGCTAATAGAAGCTACCATCTGATTATCCTAGAAACCTTTCATGGATCAGCTAATAGAAGCTACCATCTGATTATCCTAGAAACTAATCTGGGCAATCAATTGCTCTAAGATAACAAAAGATGCATCGTACAAATAGAACAGTACATCGGTAATAAACATTTACCAGAGCAAATATTAGTTAAGTTATTGATATTCCAGCATAATTTCGCACCATGAAATTATGCTTACGGTGGCTGGAAAGAAAGAAATAAGTACCAAATGAATGCATCAACAGAAAATTACCTGCTTCTTCGATGCTTGTAACTATTTCCATTGTACACCCACTCGGTAACAGCAACAGCCTGCCTCAGTTTCCCTTTGCCTCGAGCCCTTTGAGTATTTGTAATAGATTATCTTCATTATATATTAGGTCAGCTTGTTTCATCATTCTAGTAAGCCTCCAATCACCCAAACTAAGGTCCCCTTCACTGAGCCTGGTGGACAAACTTGTTTACTGAATTTTGGAAAACAGAACACTTAGAGTTCAAATGTGACTTGATAATTAAGTGTGAATCTCATATAAAAATTACATGTGTTTATCATTCTTTTCCCACCCCCAAGCTGATTCCTAAGCTCGTTCCTTCTTTTTCTCCCATTCAATCATTTAGTTTTCCGGGTATCATTGCTACGAGCATTAGCACTAAGTCCAGGTCTCGTTGGTCGGGGTCGGGTGGGCAACCTGAAATTAAATCGAATCCGAGAGAGAGAGAGAGAAGAGAGATGGGGAGGGCACCTTCTCCATGGCTGTAGCACCAGGGCCAGAGCACCTTATCCATGGCATCTCAACGGGAACCAGTGCTCTGGCCGTGCCGGATCTGAGCCTGATTCACGTCCCCACCTTCTGCCCGATCTGGTGCGGGAGGGGGGGCGGTGCAAGTCGCTGATGGTGAGGAGAAGGAGAGAAGGGGTGGGAGCTTCAGCCTTTGGGGAGGGCGTGGGAGGTGGCGGCGGTGTGGGGAGGTCGGCGGTGGAGGCCGCAGCGGCGGACGAGAGAAAGCGAGAGGAATCTGGGGATGGGGATAGGGGAGTGCGCCGCTGGCCAATCCCTTTTTTCTGTTTTTTCCGCAACAAAACGAACCTGTCTCGTAGCGTTGCCGACGTGGACAGCACGAGAAGGCGCCTTGATGCGCAGCTGAATGGTTTTAATTAATAGCAAGGAGAACTTTAGAAGTACATTTGTAGTCGCGTAATTTATTACACATGTAAACGTTTACTGTAGCGATTTTTTTTTATTTTTTTATAATTTTTTTGGAAAAAGCTCATGAATTACAGAAAAGTTCATTTGTTTTAAAAAATAATCGATTTTGAAAAACAAACCACCAGGGCATATTGTTTTCAAATCCCATAAATATTTTTTTGAATGCTCAAATTATTTTAAAATATAAAAAAACCGGCCCATTTGGAGCTACTGAATAGCAGGCGCGAAAAAAATCTGAAAAGTTTTGCGGGGCCTCAGTTTTATTAGCTGTTGCAACTTGCCACCCGAACTAGTGAGTTCAACAGATAGATTCACGATGCGAAACATTATGTATCGAACTACTTTTGAACATTTGCAAATATTTTGCACCGAAGATTTTGTAATATCCATTGAACATTTTCTTAATATACAATGAAAATTTTAAATTATACACAATGAACATTTTTAAATATATGATAAATATTTTTAAATACACATTAAATATTTGGGTAATATACCACTGAACAAAATTCAAAAACATAGGGAACAATTTATATTCATTGAGCAATTTCTAATATACAATGAACATTTTATAATGCATGATGAACTTTTTTTGTAATATATATAGGAAAATGATCCGAAGGAAATAGAAAAAATAAATCAGAAAAAAGTAAAAAGAAAAGAATATAAATATAAATAAAAAAGAAAAATGAAAAGAAAGCAGAACCAGTAAAGAAAAACAAAAAAACAAATAACGAACGAAAAATGGAAGCAACAAGGCGCAGCACGCGCTGCCGTGAACTGGGTCGGCCCATCCACAGGCACTGCGAGCATTTCCTCCCCAATCCCGGTCCACGTCAGCAATCCCTGTTTGGGAAATGATCCAAAGGTTCGATTTAGACCGGGATTGTAGAGTTCAGGGTGCAATCGACCGGCATTTTGACTTGGGGGTTCATTTCGCCGGACCTCTATAAGTTCAAGGTTTAAAATGGACTTTTTCCACGGGTACGGTGGCTGATCAGTCAGCGAGTAGCTCATGCTCATGGTTGCTCGCTTCAGTGTTTGTTTGCTTGCCGGTGAAAACTAAAGAGAAAAAGAATAGAAGTTATTATAGCAAACTGAAAGGGCAAAAACCTTTGAGAGCGTGTTCTTCTCTAAGAGATGATTGTGTGTGGTCATTTCGATCTGGATGTGTGATATCATCAGGACATGTGACGTTCTACTAAAGAGCAGCTCTAGCAGACGCGCTATATCCTCCCTCCGCAAAATCGTTTTACGGTTAACCTTAAAACGATTTTGCGTGAAGTGATGCGCCACAGTGAAACATATCCCGCACAACTTTACTGCAAATTTAAAAACATAGATAAAACATACTCCCCCCTACAAAGTTCATCACACAACACATTGAAATTCATCATACATTGATAAACAGCAGATCTAACTGCACGAGCGGTGGCGTTTCAGTGCTTGACGCCAAGGAAGACCTCCTCCCCAACTTGCGGCAAGCATGGGCGAAGGCGTGCTCTTCCTTCGCCTCGGCAAGCCTCTTCTTCTCCCGCCTCGACAGCGCGCTCCTCGGTGCAGGTACAGTTCCTCGTGTAAGCAGTGGAAGTGGGCTTAAGGTGACCTCCCGCCGCTGCGGGAGACGCAACCGCTCTGCCGCACTTGCTCCGACCACCAAGCTTTGACCGGGGAGGAGGCCACCATGCCCGCGTGCGGATCCTGCCATTGCCCATTGGAAAAAAACTCTGTACCGGGTGGAATGCTCGCCGAAGTTAGAAAAGGGAGGCGACAGGGGAAAAGGAAGACATCGAGGGAAATGAAGCATGGGAACCCTAAATCGCGTCCCATCCGGTAGATATAGCGGCCGGGGGCAGTTTTGTGGTCTGCTCGTATCATTTTTACTGGCCGGACCAAATGGTTCAACATCAATCATTTGTAAGCCTTAGCTTTAGGACCGACATATACAGGAAGCGGCATTGTCTATTTTCCTACCATTGAATCACTTGGCTTCCTGCCTGCCTCTCTATCTAGCATGGTGTCTTTCTAGGGTCGTAACGTTTTTTACTTTTTTACTTGTAAAACTAGTTAGCCATAACAGATTGCGAAAGGTGCCGTCATCGACCTCATGTATTTGTCTCTGCTCCATGCTGGCACGCCCTCATCGGCACTGAAAGAAAATGTTGAATTATAGATGGGGTTTGGCCCATATAAGGCAATAATTCATGTTTAATCTCTAAAGGCACATGTAGGTGCATGGAAAGTGGTGAAAAGTTTAACACCATCTCACAAGTTAAGAAGAGTTGAGACCCCTTTTATAAAGTATGCTTTTCCTGTAGGCTGTAGCCATTGGGTGCTTGAGAAGAGGAGCTGCACATAGCTGGTGTTGGCTCTAGATTGATGATGTTGGTGTGCTTGGGATCTCGTCCCTGGCTTAGGCTATGGACGAAGGTCTTGCTCGACTTCTGTACACAAGATCATGTACCAGAAAATGAGATTTTTAATTTGATGTATAAAACTGAACATCTACGACAACTTTCTATAGTAATCATGTATTTCACTTAACTGGAAACTTTAAAAGTATGAAATACAGTACTACCTCCGTTTCATAATGTAGTGCATATAGTTTATTTTTGAGAAGTCAAACTTCACCAACTTTGACCAAGTTTGTGAAGAGAAATATTTACATCTAGCATGCCAAACATATATCATTAGATTCATAAGACATAGTTTCATATTTCATATAATTGATATTGTAGGTATAAATAGTTTTTTTTATAAACTTGGTTAAATTTTGAAAAGTTTGACTTATGAAAAAAAATCTACATGTACTACATTATGAAACAGAGGGAGTATCTTCTAAAGTGCTAAGCTCCCTAGGAATGGAGCGTCCTGGTGCATCCCAATATTTTTTGCATTTATGAACCCACATGTCATGGAGTGAATCGGTTGTGCGTTATGGTTGGGCCTACCCACACGTGTGAACATGACACTTCTATGCTGATCGAGAGACAAATCTTTAAAACCATAAATATTTTTTAATTCATGAATATCTTTTAAATTCATGTCTAATATTTTAGGATTAAGTTTTTCATATTTTAAGGTTTAGGGCATAGAGTTTAGGGGTTTAGAATTAAATTTTAACACTCCCTTCGATCCATATTTGGTTTCATAAACATTGATATATTTTTGCACAAACTCGGTCAAACTTTGAGATAGTTTGACCCTCTAACAAAGTTGGAAGTACATTCTTTCAAGGACGGAGGGAGTATATACTAACACCATCGGGGCTAGAAGTAAAAGTTGTAGTCCCTTCGTCCAAGTATGTTAGGTACCTAGGAGAACCCAGGAACTTCAAAAGTATTAGTCGCAGTTGTAATTAATTAATATCCCTCGTAATCTATGCATCCTCTCATTTGATTCTCCGATGCAATCCCCTTTCACTTATTGGCTCCTTTTTCTTGCATTCACATCTCAATCCTCCTATTCTCATGCATGAAGAATTAAATATTTCTTCAAATTCTGTTTTTTGAGGGCACACGACAGGCTCGTTTCAACCTCAAGCGTTCTTCTAGTAGCACTAGCGTAGCACAATGTGTCTTGGTCTTGGCGCAACTCCTTAAATGCCATATGGATGAAGGGGGAGTACCAAAAATATAAACACTTGATGCAAACCTAAAAATGAAGCCCACCTTTGTTATGCTCAGGGTTGGCCATAGATATGGGGAGCGGTTGTGTCTCACACACAGCGGCACACAAGCTCGTCTCGCCTCAAGGACGTGCTAAATTGGCCGGGCCATTATAACGCAGGTAAATGTATGCCAGTGTTTTTTGTTCATATTTTCAAAATAAATAAATATAAGTACATATATTTTAAAATGTTAATGTAATTAAATTTTTCAAATAATTTTTTTCTAACGCAGTCTTAATTTTTTTAGTGCATTTTGAAAAATATTTGTGGTATCTAAAAAATGTTCACGTGTTTCAAAAAAATTTACATGACACTTTCCAAATATGTTATACAATGTAAAAAAATGTTTATGTACCATAAAAAAGTAAGTTACCTCCTGAAAAAAGTTCACGTGTTCTGGAAATATGTCCATGACATTCCCAAAAAATATCTATACAATGTAAAAAAATGTTAAAATAGTATTAAAAATGTTCTGTACCATTTAGAAAATCAAAATGTATTTGATTTTTTTAGCATGTATTCAAAATATGTTGAAAAACATATATTTGAAAAATTATTAATCATATATCTATAAAATATGAAATATGTATTAAAATTGTTTTAGATGTTTAGTAAAATATACATTGTGTATGAAAAAAGTAGAGATCACAATATATACTATTTGGAAAAATATTAATCAGGTATTTCAAAAATATTAAACATGTATACAAAATTTTCCAAATATATACAAAATATGTACAATGTGAAAAAGAAGTAGACATGTGTTACAAAAGTGAAAATAAAGAACCGAAGAAAGAAACAAAGAAAATCAAAGAAACACGAAAAAGGGAAACAAATAAAAAGAAAATCTGAAAACCGTTGTAAAATAGTGTAAACCGAAAGAAAAATACAGGGCAGAAAAAGGAAAACAGACTCGCACGGAGGGAGCTGCAATACGGGGTCGGCGTACTAGCTTGGCGCAAGAGGCGAGTCGGAGCTAACCACCGCATCAGTGAATTCTAACCCTAGCCGCCGCCAGGAGAGCCCAATCTTCCAGCGCCGTCCTCCGGCGGCTCCCCTCCGCCGGCAACCTCGGTCGTCGATAGTGAGGAGAGTCGCCGGATCCACGCGTGTGGATCGTTTTTACTTCCTCGTAGTCTAGGTTTTTAGGTTGTGTCTTTGCTTCGGCGGCGATGATGACAGCGCTGAATAAAGATTCTTTGGATCCTTCCTTGACAAGGCCATTGGTCCTATGGTTGGGGATGAATTTGAAAACCAGTCTATTCAAACAAGGATGGCGTGGCGGCGGCGGCATCCTCGTGGTGGACCTGTGTCCTCGGGCTCCGCCGTTGCAACGACGTTTGCTCCAGCGTTGGCGCGGAGCTTGGGAGGTAGTCCAGGAGCGGATGCAGATTGTGGTCTACATTGATGACATCTGGAAGACGGAACATGTGCTGGGTTCGTGGTCCGTGGATGGCAGGTATGGTTTCCTTCTGCGGCGTCTTAGTCGCGGTGGGGTGCCAGATCTGGAGTTCGATGACGTGTCCGGGGTGTTGCCCCGGTCTGATTCCTTCAACGATAAGGGCTTCACTTTTGATGAGCCACCTTGAAGGTCCACAAAGCTGCATATCAGCGATGGAGTCGCGTCGAGCTCGGGTAAGGAGGTGATCCATCATTCTTTTCTTCGGTGGCTGCTGTCGTGGTGCCAGAGACAGGTGATGGGCGTTGGTGTCGAGCTCAGAGATGTTCTGCTATCTTTTCTGTTTTGTCATCATGTCAGTCCTTACCTGACTTGTACTTTAATCTTTATGATGTGAATGAGACACGTATTATCATTGAAAAAAAAAGGCGAGTCGGAGCTACGTCTCACTACTGCGATAGATACGTACATAGTACTACTTCCGTAAACTAATAAAAGACGTGTTGGATAGTGATGGAAAATGTTTTATATCATTTTAGGGAGGGGATATTTTAGTTTACTGATGAAGCTTTCCTACAGACTGTCTGCAGGCCGTTGTTGCGGCGACGGGCTCGTCGCTGAGGCGCCTCCAGCTTGTCCGGGTTGGGTAGATTGGCGAGGATGTTTTGACCGGGAGATGGTGTCGGCAGTTCCTGTGTGTCACGCTTCATGCGGGGGTGCTTTCCGTCGTCCCATTGTCAATGTGCGGCATCCGCCTCCAACATGGCTGAGAGATAAATGTTTTTGATGCCTCTGTCGAGGTCACCGCACACACTCCTGCAGGGATCCTTTCTGATGCACGGACTGCCTTCGACCCAGTCACATCGCCCGCTTCTAGCGTGCAAAGAAGCCTGTTCACCAAATTTCGCCGCACCAATGTCCTGCACCATCTCCTGCACCACTAGTGAAGTCACCACATCAGATATGCAGTTCTAGTCTATCTTGACTATGCCAGCTGGGTTGGCGGAGGAGACCGAGTTGCTTCGCACTGAGCTTCGTGATTGCCTTGCGTGAGTTGGAGTGTTTTGGGGAGAGGGGGGCACCCTCGCCAAACTAGAGGTTGTGCCAGTTATGTCCTCGATGCCTGAGCTTCAGATTGGGTATTCGGTTTGGGAGGAAGCAAGCCTTTATGGACATTTCTCCCCTTGTGCTACATCATGTTCGTCGTCGAGGCCTGTGCTGCTGCCTGCCTCTGCGAGTGTAGTCATCGGCAAGGTCATGACTACGGTGCTGCAGATTATGCCTGAGCTACATGAGCGTTATGGTGGGCACACTTCACCTCTTTCAATGGTGCTTCCGAAGGAGATGGGGCAGGTGATGTCTGTGGGTGACGAGGTTGATGAGGTAGGTGCTTTGGCACCAAATTTTGAGGGGCGACTACAGGGTTTGCCTCTGCCATGTGGGCAACTCGAGGTGCCAGAGTCCATCATGTCGGTGGTACCCGTGGCTGATGATGTTCTTGTGGTGGTGTCTGTGAGGGACAAGGTGACATCTGTGGGTGCCGAGGTTAATGAGGTGAATGCTTTGGCACCTCATTCTGAGGAGCTGAAGTCCATCCGGTCGTCTGTCTTTGACCGTGAAGATATGTTGGCACGTATTGACGAGACGGTCTTCAACAAAAAGCTTTGCGGCTTGCTCGCCTCCTTGGAGGCAACTAGCTCTGGGTCTGGCAAAGAGATTGCTTGCCTCCTAGCGGAGGAGGCTTTTAGGGCAAAATAAAGAAGGTGAAGAAGGCTCTCAGGAGCATAGGCAAGAAGAGTGGCATCCTTGGTAAGGCGTCCACGACTGCTTAATGGATGATACTCCGTCTCTTCGACCATCATCATCGATTGGCTCGTCTTCGTGGATTCGGTGGTATCCGTTGTCTTCAACCTTGATTTCGTTGGGGGTTTCTTTGTGACGTAGAAGTGCGAGGGGTTGTGGTTGTTGCATGTTATGTGTGTTTGTCCGGTTGACCATGGGGTCATGGAGTTCCTTTCGTAGCAAGTAGTCCGCATGTGGTCGTATGTATCGGTTTTCGTCCGGTCTTCCGCTAATTGACTGGGCAATTTTCTTCTTCTTAATTAATCGATGATACAAATCTTTTGCCTTCGTTTCAAAAATATTAATAAAATAGCACGTCAGCCGTGCCATCCTTTTCTATTTTTTGCGCTGAAATTGCATGCTTTAACTAATGCAATCAAAAAACCGATCTAATGAAAGAGATTAGGTAATACATTTGTACGTCAACAATAAGCATCAGGTAGTATGTAGCGTTGTTTAGCTCGATTAAACTCTAAACTAATTAATTGGCATGCATGCTGGCTAGCTAGCTACTCTTGCCGGCCGGCCGGCCAGCCATACACAGATATACACTTGTGTTTCACAGTTTGAGGGCCGACGGGAAAGAGCCTACGTACGTGCTTATGGTTGTAGTATATCTGTATATGTGTATTGATCGAGATAAGTGGTTGGTGTGGCAATGTTCATGCTGCCTCCGGAGAAACAAACATGAAACTGGTTTGATATTTTTTTAGAACAAGAAACTGATTTGATTTGACCTCTGTTTCTGACCCTATATGCATCAGCACTGACGTATGTAGTCACACCAGCCCTGCCCAGCCAAACTAGCTTAAATCTGGTCCATGTGATTAGCCAAAAAAATCGGCAACCTAAATGAGTCCATATATCAACTCCACGTATGTGTCACCCTTTTCGTCCGTCCTACATGGTATATAGGGAGTTACTTTCAAGGAAGGATTGTTTAGACTAACCTGGTTGAAAGCCGATGATTATTAGTTAAAAAAAGGTGTGGCTAGGTCTTAACCAAGTCTCAGTCAAGTAACATAACATATAAAAAAGAAGAAA
This sequence comes from Triticum aestivum, assembly GCF_018294505.1. NCBI lineage: Eukaryota > Viridiplantae > Streptophyta > Magnoliopsida > Poales > Poaceae > Triticum > Triticum aestivum. The sequence goes on from NC_057804.1 coordinate 618,291,725, forward strand.
ATAGTTAAAAGGAAAATTTTGCACATATCTCCAAATACAATGTTATGAACAGTCGACTGACATTTAGCAATCCTGTAAAAAAGACTTCACACGCAGTAAGACTGTCGAAACGAAAATACGTATATGTGACAACACAGTGACAAGCAACGCATATATCGCTCAACTGAAAATTTACTCTCTCAGCGCCTCTCTTGCACTACTGACTGCATGCTATACATATTACTCCCTCCGTTTTAAAATAGATGACCCAACTTTCTATTAACTTTAGTATAAAATTGGGTCATCTATTTTGGAACGAAGGAAGTACAAGAATTCCATTTTCGTGATGTCACTTTTTGACCCCTGCCTCGATCGATCTATCGATGGTTTCCCTCATTTGTCAGCCTGAGACCGACAGCCAGCGCGCTGAGAACAAATCTCATCTCACCGAAAAGCGGCAAACTTTTTGCTGCCCACGGCGACAGAGACGCACTGCACTGCACACGCATTGCACGGCTTGGCTTAGCTTACCTGCCTATATAACACCACAACATAGTGTCATGTACTCTGAAGCTACTGTCTGTCAGTGCAGTTATTTAATTATAGTTATTTAGCACCATCTAGCAATGGGCGACACGACCAGGAACCGGCACGGGAACGACAATGACGAGGCGAAGGCGCCGTCGTCGTCGCCGGAGACGGTGTACTACGAGGGGTGCCCCGGCTGCGCCATGGAGCGCAAGAAGGAGAACAGCACGGGCACGCCCTACAAGGAGTTCTTCTACGTCGGGGTCACCACCCTCGCCTCCGGTGCGTCACAACTCTACATCTAGACTAGCTAGATAGAGTCGTCGCTCTACCCAAGTACTCTTAGAAGGATTTTTTATGTTTCATGAGTATTAATATATGTTTGTTGTGTATATCTCACGATGCAGACACCAAGATATGTACATTTTTAAAATTCCATTTGCGTTAGAAAATAACTGTTTCACATTCTAGATTTAGAAATTATTTTTCTAAATACATTAAACAGGGTATGATAGGAGGGATAGAATTTGGCGATATATATGCATTTGTTGTTGATTGTTTTTTAGATAGCTAACCACTCTCATTTCAAGAGACGATATATGAACATTTGCCGATGATAGCTAGCTAACACGTGCTTGTTACATATATATTTTAGCCATAGGTCATGTTTTTGGCAATGACAATATCTCATTTTAAAATTGCAGCTCTGCCAATATCAGCATTGTTCCCCTTCTTGTACTTCATGGTATGTTAAACATCTCACTTTGATCAGTTTAATTGATACCGCCATATCTTCTTCGCATAACCCGACTAACTAAATCGTGACCTCAGTTTGCTGAACTTGACTGCTTCTAATATATTTCTTCATACAGAATTTAGCAGATGGCAATCGATATAGTATCTCATATATGCAGATATATCTTGGCATGGACATGCCAACTCTTGCCACCATAGTTGTAATCATTATTAGTCACCGCGGCAATGACCAATTCACTCTCATAGGTCTCACTTTGAAACATGGAACCTACTCATTAGCACCAACTCGCGTTATCTATTTGATGCATGGCTTATCGGTAATACTGTTGTCGAACATAAAAACTCCATGGAAACATCATAAACATTGAAAAAACACAAAGGATGGGTTTTCTTTGGCTCTCGGTGAAAAAAGTCTGGGCAAACACCAATAAATCGTCACTCTTTTTTGTTTATATGTATGCAAACTAAGTTTGACCTTTCTTGACAATAGATACAAGATATGCATGTGGCAAAGAACGAAGAAGACATTGGTGTGTATGCCGGTCTTCTTGGTAAGAAAGTTAAAACTCATTGAATTAACGACATGTAAAAAGTTCCAACATTTTCCTGTGGCTCTTCTTTCAAATATGTCTATGTGCATCACAATGATGCAGAGACCGGGGGTACGTGCTAACCTCCTTTCCGGAAAAAAAAATGGTATGCTGATGTCCATGTCGTATAGGTGCATCATACATGATCGGCAGATGTTTTGCCTCGCTGTTTTGGGGTGTGGTGGCAGATCGTATTGGGAGAAAACCTATCATTGCATTCTCCATGTTCTCAGTGTAAGCAAACTTTTCTGCTGTAATAAATACGCTCAGCAGCTTTTACATGGCTGCTTTATAAGCTTGTAATTCTCCTTCAGGGTCATCTTTAACACTCTATTTGGACTGAGTGAAAAGTATTGGATGGCGATTGCCACAAGAATGCTCCTTGGCTCTCTAAATGGCATGCTTGCCCCAATAAAGGTATCCAAGTTTGCTCAATCAGCATCAATTATGTCATAGAAGAACCAAAATCACGCATAGAAAATATTTATGTGGCATGCATGATGATTAATTGTTGACTTTTGCAGGCTTATTCAGTTGAAGTTTGTCGACCAGAACATCATGCTCTAGGATTATCAGTTGTAAATGAACATATAACCCTACTGTTTTACATGCATCATCATTGCTATTTACTACTACCTCCGATTCATAATAAGTATCGCAGTTTTGAACTAACCTCAGTTCAAAACTGCGACAGTTATTTTGAATCTGAGGGAGTAGTATTTTTGACAGGGCTATTTACCAGTACTTTAGTTCATATACAGTTGCTCTAGTTGACTTTATTCATTGGCTATAGGTAAGCACAGGTTGGGGCATAGGTCTTGTTGTCGGTCCAGCCATTGGAGGCTACTTAGCGCAGGTACCTAATTGTTTAGAATTGCCCATTACCAAAAAGTAATAAATATTTTATATGCTATTCTAACACATTTATATTCTCATTTCCCTATCAGCCTGCAAAGCAATATCCGAACCTATTTTCCGAGAAATCTGTTTTTGGAAGGTATACATGTTGTGTAAATACGATTTATTTAATGATAATGAGTCAACTTCACGGAACTAACACTACAGGTATTTTTTTAGGTTTCCGTATTTGCTGCCATGCCTTTTTATTTCATTGATCGCCTTTGCTGTTCTAATCAGCTGCATATGGTTACCGGTATGTCACGTCCCCACTAATACTACGCCCTATGATTTTCCTTGTTCTAATAATAACTTTGCCAGTATAATCTACAATAATTCCTCTTATTTTTCAACTTGGAGACATCCACGTATAGTTTCCAACTCTTAGAAGGTCCATTAATGTCTTAGTTATAAGGTTTGGCACATTTTAAGCCTAAAATATATCACTACTTACATTACTATCCAGATCTGAGCCAACAAGAGATAGGCCACATGTATTTCTTAATCCCATGCAGTCGCCTGTAATTGAAAATGCAGCATTTGTATACTTCTGATCATACTGAAAACTGAGAACTGTTGAAGTGTTTGATGGTCTAATTGGGGTCTGACTTCTTGAGGGACACAAAAACAATTATCCATAACACACACACACACACACACACACACACACACACACACACACACACACACACACACACACACACACACACACACACAGAGAGAGAGAGAGAGAGAGAGAGAGAGAGAGAGAGAGAGAGAGAGAGAGAGAGAGAGAGAGAGAGAGAGAGGTTTTCACACTAGGCATGCATTTCGTTTTATTTTTTTAGAGAAAGATGATAAAATAAAATGAAGACAAGCAAAAGGGCAATCTATGTGTCAATGTTGAATTCCTCTAATCCATTTGCAATTGGTCTCTGATAAATTATTGCATGGTTATCCAGATCTATTTTCTTAATGAGGGTATACCATTTATATGTGACTGAAAATATATCATATTCCTAATGTTTGCTACCAGGAGACACTTCATATGCATAAAAACTTAGAAAGGGAAGTAGAAATGTATTGTGATTCAGGAGTTTCTCCCCATAGAGAAGTTCCGCATTCAGAGAAGAAGAGTCTATATAAGAACTGGCCATTGATGTCTTCTATAATTGCATATTGTGTTTTCACCCTTCATGATACGGCATACAGTGAGGTAACTAGTATTCACATTCCCCTTAAAACATAAAAGCTAATGGATAAATAAGTAACACATATATTTTGTATCAGATATTTTCCTTGTGGGCGGTTAGTGACAAGAAGTATGGCGGACTAAGCTTTTCATCTAAAGATGTCGGCCAAGTTCTTGCGGCTTCAGGTATAAGTTATAACTCTACCAGTGCACTTTGTCTTATTCAACATCTCTTACATATTAACTATTTAATTTATGCAGTTGGGTTCAACTACAACTACTGTTAAATGTGCACTAAAATATTACGATTGCCTCTAGGATGTTCATAAGTATGGAACATTCTGCCATGTATATATCACTTTGAAACTAGATACTATAATCAATGGAAAAGAAAAAATAGATTACTTTTGACCCTAATACTTTCAAATAGTCCAAAGGGAAACCTAAGTTCACAGAACAATTCACTTTTGGACCTACACTACTTCATTGTGGTTTTCGCTGATGCGGTGTCCACGTAAGCGGGTTATACTAAAGTGGTTGCCACATAGACTTGACAAGCAAGTTCGATAATAGTGTGAGGTGAGGGTGAAAGGATGACATAAAGAGGAGAAGAGAGAAGATAAATTGTTGGTAGGAAATAGAGACACAAACCCATTTTCTTTTCAATTTAATTTTCTTATTTTAGAACTTGAATGCGAGAGAGCCATATATGGCATGTAGGGCCCATATGCATAAGATCTGTTTTGGTAACAAGAACCACTCGGAAACCAGACAAGGTTTCATAAGTGAACTATTTTGTAACTCTCCGGATTTGTTTTCGACTGTTTAAAAGTTGCAGGACCAAAATGCACTTGGGGCAAAGTTAAGGGTCCAAAATGCAGACTTTTTCTAATGTAAACTAGTTATACTACTAAGACGCTACACATTTTGGACCATTTTGTCTTATTGTTGTACTGGTTAAATTCCTGTGGTGTATTATGATTATACAAAACGTTGAATATTAATTTCACATTTGATGTCAGGTGCTGGACTTCTTTTGTATCAAATATTTGTGTATAGACATGTCCACAAATATCTTGGGTCTATCATTTCATCCCGTATTGCAGCTGTGAGCAGTTCCACTATTTCCTATGGATCTCACATTTATTATACATATCCTTTTATTCTAACAATTCCACATGCACATTACAGGTTCTATCAATACCACTTCTTGCTACTTACCCATTCATGACACACCTATCAGGGACCAAACTCGGACTAGCTATTTATTGCGCTGCCGTTATGAAGGGTGCTTTTGCTGTAAGCGCCAACAATCCCATCTCATCTCAAACATGACTTTATTTCTTTCAAACATAACACCATACATGTTGTACTCCCTCCGTTCCATAATGTAATGCATATAGATTTTTTTGAAAAGTCAGGCCTATATCATTAAATTCATCATAAGATGTAGTTTCATATTTTATATATTTGGTATTGTAGATATAAATAGTTTTCCTATAAACTTGGTCAAAGTTTGCAAATTTCGACTTAACAAAAAATTTATATGTACTACATTATGGAATGGAGGGAATATTGATTTTGAGCAGTGGGATTATACAGATTGAGAAATTCCATAAGGTTTACATTATGGTCCAGCATATATACATAATTGGCCCTAATAAAACAAATACAAACAACGAATTTATTTTCTCGCATTTTTATACAACAATAATATTGTTTCTAACATTACAAACTTTGAAAATTTTGATCAGACGACTATCTTAACGGGCACCTGTATTTTGCAAAACAGTGCTGTGGTAAGTATCAAGTCAACTTGTGCGGCATTTGTATTCTCAATTGGCACTGAAGATAGCTAACTCAGTATACTGCAACGACAGCCACAAAATCAAAGAGGTGCCGCAAATGGAATATCTACGACTGCAATGTCCCTCTTCAAGGCCATTGCTCCAGCAGGAGCAGGTGTTCTGTGAGTATCGTTGTGAACCGTCCAAATATCTTTTGAACATAATCAATGTGGTAACATGTAAAAGTCGTATAGCATGTGAAACCCACTTAATCAGAAGCTTCTCAAATAACTAGTTCCTTGATAAGACCGGACACAATAGTCGACTCTAAAATATATTAACACATGGGCATTTAAAACTAAGAATGATAAAGCCTAGAGCTATTTCTGCTAAAAATAAACAAAGCACAAAGCTAAATTATAAAAATATGGTCACTAATACGCCTACCAGCACCTTCTTTTATATCATTACTTGGTATTAGGTTCATATGCACGTAATGTATGCATATATATCATCTATAACATTTTTTTTGGAAATTTTAATTGTAGGTTCTCATGGGCCCAAAAGCGTCAACATGCTGCTTTCTTTCCAGGTATATTATTAATTTATTAGTTAGATTTTTATTTTAGCAACTCCCACTATTTGTTAAAAAAACTTGCCCCATGCAGTACATGTGCAATTAATCAGTATGTCTATGCGCAATTGCAAAACTAAGTATGATTTATTTCTTTAATTATGCAGGGGATCAAATGATATTTCTGATTTTGAATATAGTCGAAGTAATTGGGCTTGTGCTAACCTTCAAGCCATTCCTGGCAATTCCAAAACAATATGATTTCAAGTAGCTGCTGGAACCCCCAAAAAAGTGGAAGAATGGATGATGTGAAAAGTTAGAACAATGTTTTAGCTTGCAAAAAATTGTGTACAAGTCCTATACAATCCTCAATCCAAGTACAATATTAAATATAAGGAATACATCACTATTGATCCTTAATGTAATACCTTGAACTGTGAGATAGTGTGTAAATTTTTCCGATGAAGACTATTTTATTTGCCCTCATGCAACCATTATTTTCCTTTCTCCCACTAAACATAAATTACTCGCATTGTCCGTCCTAAGTAAATACGTGAAACCGAAATGCCACCTACTTATCTTATTTTGCTAACACAGTGGCCCGCCCGATGTGCGGGCTAGAATTTCATTACCTGACTCGTCGCACCTTGTATTTTTTTATTGAAATAATTGGCATTACTTGACTCTTCTTGTGTCATCCTATTGTGAATTGAAAAATTGATTTTGTTATTCCATTATATATATATATATATATATATATATATATATATATATATATATATATATATTAGCTTTGTCTGTATAACATGAAAAGGAGATCCACATTTTTATTGGATGGTTAATTAAAAAATGTGTCTCCTTTTTCAGTTTTTTATTAATAGACTGTTTTTAGTGGTTGTGTTCTTCTGTCTTCAAGAGATAAATAGAACAAATGCAACATAATATCCATGTGATATACAATCTCAATTTCATCAATAAACATCTAAATACATTTTCCATATGTTTGCCATTGTCATCAATTTTGTGTGCCATATGCATCTGTAACGATGTTAGTTACTTTTTGTGTCTTGTTCTCACTTGCTAAAACATATTGTTCCGTATATATTGAATAAACGTATGATACCCATATGCATATGCCATTTGTTGTGTGATTAGTTAATTAATAGTTTACATGTCTAAATATGTGGCATGCTAATATCTAGCTGTCTAGACTGATAATTCTTTCTCTTGAATAATTATCGAAACCACCTCTTCTTTAGTTCATAGTAAAACCAATAATTAACCTACAACTTTCATTGACATTAATAGGGTGTTGGGACCTATGGTAGGGTGCGTCAACTGCAAATTAAAATTTTCCTACCCACAGAACATGCGAATAGAGATGGATCACTGATCGTTACCACTAGACGCGCAGTGCCGTGCAGCGGAAGAAGAGTTGGGGCAGCGCATCTCTGGAGTCATCTCTTCCTCGTCTATCTCCCACGTAGCTGATCGGATCCTGCGAACAGGTTCGCCGGAGCGGCACAAGTGCACCGTCTGTAATGGTATCCGAGCATGCAGGAGGAACTCCGTGCGGCGGACTGCTAGGTCCGATCACATAGTAGGCGGTGAGTGGAGGTGGCTAGTTTCAACACATGCAAAGCCCTAGTGACGGCGGCGAAGCGATCAACCAAACGAGTGTGCCGCACCTCCATTATATATAGGCATCCGTCGCGGGCTCAACACTTGGGCCCCGCACAGACCCTAAAGCCCACAAGTCTACTCAGTCACGATCCAAGTCCACCTCGAATCATACCTTTATAACTACCAAGTCACGGAGTAGCATTTGGTCGGTCCAAAGCAGGTCTGTCACCATCCCGGGTACATTCGCCAGCTCAGGTCTTAGGACATAGAACATATGTTGTACTAGAGACTCATAGACGACCTATCATCGCTTCTTATAGTTTGGTCTGTCCGACTTGGACCTTATCTCGACTCGGATCTGACTACATTGAATCCGACTAGATTCTTCCGAGTCCATATTATCCGGCTAGCATCCAATGCTCTATGGGTAGTGATACGAATCCATCCACTGTGTCACATGCTAGTCTATTCGGCTGTGCGTCCAGACAACTCTTTCAACTAGGGACTTTTTAGGACAATCATCATACAATGCGTAGTCCCATAAATAAGTCACGTACTTGCTGATAGACATCATTGATAATGTCTAAGTACTATCTTTATTCATAAACACATGGGAAATATCATCATACATGGTTGTCTCTAGGGCATATGTCCAACAGTTTGGCTAATTCACATCCAGATGTTTTCTAAGGATGCCATATCTAAGCTCCCACAAATAACGCAGTAGCAAGGAAAAAAACTGAGAAAAAAAAGACCAGAAACATAGTGGACATGAGGTTAAATTTGACATAACTAGATGTGCCCTAGACAGACCCTCTATGTCCAACATAGGGTGTAGATGGTTAGTTTCACAAAGGTGATGTGTAGCTAAAGGATGCAGATTCCCCAAGTCCGGTAGAGGGATCAATAGAATAGGTGAAGAAAAGCGCAACATCTTTACCTAATAATAAAGCAAATTGAGTTTCTTTCGTCCGGCATGACATTTTTCAGAAAAGCCCTGTATTTCAAAGAATTCAACCCGTAGTCCTGTTTTAAGTTAAAACGAATCGTTTTTTCATATTTTACAGAAAAGTCCCTGTGTTTTTTTGAAATCAACCCGCAGTACAGATTTAAGTCACACCCGAACCGTTATTTTACATTTTCAACCCCCCTGATGTTTTAGGTAATTCATCCGCGCATCATATTTAAGTCAAACAATGCTTTTTTTAAATCATCCATATCTTTTCAACCGTAACTCCGATTTAAACATGTTATATATGAAATTTGATTAGAAAAATATGTAGAATATGAATATGAGATTATTTTTACCTGTTAAGTATTTTTAAATATTATTTTCGAATATATTTAAGTCAAAAAAATGATTTTCTAAATTATCCGTATCTTTTAAACCGTAACTTCGATTTTAACATATTATATATGAAATTTTATTAGAAAAATATGTGGAATCTAAATATGATGTTAATTTTACTTGTTAAATATTTTTTAAATATTATTTTGGGAGCAAACTTATAATTTATAGCATAAGATCCGTTTTCCTTTCATATCGGCGGCGATCCGGATTGCAAATAAAATCCCACTATAACAATAAAACATCGATAACTACACATGTATACCTGTGAAAAATGTCGCAGGGGAAAACAACAGATTTCTCATCACGAGAGTGAGAGAGAGCGAGCGAGAGAGAGAGGGAGAGGGAGGAGAGAGGAAGATAAAGACGCCTTAGGATTAACCATATTCAAACATGTTTTTTTTGTTTTATGTGAACACCAAGGCCATCGCCGACGAGGTCGAGAAGGAGGATAAGCGGCAACACAAATATGATGCCTCGCAAAAATAAAGGAGATGGACCGATTGTGGTCTTGAGTGATGGTTGTTGGGTTAACCGTGTGTGTTATGTTTTCTCTCCCGTTGCAACCCACGGTCTCTTTTGCTAGTAGTATGAAAGAGAAGACTCTTAAAATAACAACGTGTTGCACAAATCACTACTAGGAAAACGGCTATAGATGAAATGAACATTAATGGCGCACCACATGTGTGGGCCGCCACTGCTATATAGCAGTGGCGCACCATATATAGGTATGCCATCAAACTCCAAATACTAATGGCGCACCACATACACGGTGTGCCACTACTAACATTTTTTTTATTTTTTTCAAAACTAGTAATGGCGCACCAGGAGCTAGTGTGCCATTACTAGTTTTAACTAGTAATGGCGCACCACACCCTCAGTGCGCCACTACTAATAATTTCTTTTTTTTTTTCAAAACTAGTAATGGCGCACCACACCCTCGGTGCGCCACTACTAACAATTTTTTTTTCAAAGTTAGTAATGGCGCACAGTGGGTGTGGTGCGTCATTACTAACTTTGACCAAAAATTCCACTGAATGCACCCCCAGCGGACCGCCTTTTTAGTTTTAAAAAAATAAAAGAAAATGATGGAAATGTCAAAAAAATAAAAGAAAATAAGTTTCCCATGTGATATGTGGTCTAGTTGTTGGGAAAATTTACAAATATGAATTTCCACTTTATTTGTAAAATCTCTCTGGAATTTGTAAAATGGACATAACTTTTGCATACGAACTCGGATTAAAAAGTTTTTTATATGAAAAATCATCTACTCGAAAAGTTACATCCGAATTTAACAGGGGAACCCCATTAAACATTTTTAACATCCTCAAAAACCTAACAGAAAAAAAGTTACGTGCTTTCAAGATCTGGAGAGGCAAAAAAATTCAAAAAATTTCAAACTTAGTAGTGGCGCACCATTTGCTAGGTGCGCCACTAGTAACAGAAAAAAAATTAGTTTGAAATTTTTTTGGGATTTTTTTTTCAAAATATGATACGTAATATGAACGGAAGTTTGAAATGTTTTTTCAAAATTTCATCACACTCATGAACATGAACAAAGTCCTAAACATCAACAAGGTTTAATATGATTGATATGCTAGATATATCAACAAGTCCCTGTGAGCTGGTGCTGGGGTTGGATAGAACTCTGAAGTTAAGCAAGTTAAGCGTGCTTGGGCTGGAGTAGTGTGAGAATGGGTGACCTTTCGGAAAGTTTGATCACGGAGTATGATTTGACTTGAGATTAAGCATATTGACCCGAGATTAAAAAAAACAAAAAAAATTGAATTTTTTTTAAAAAAAATTGTTAGTAATGACGCACTTCCATGTGGTGCGCCATTACTAAGTCAGATAGTAATGGCGCACCTCTAGGCATAGTAATGCGCACTATATGTGCGCCATTACTATCACACAGATAGTAATGGCGCACATATAGTACACCATTACTAACAATTACTAACAGCGTGATGCTAGTGGCGCACCTATAGTCGCCATTAATGACGAAAACAGATGCGCCACTAACAGGCCTTTTTCTAGTAGTGACTATTTAAGATAAGCACATTGTGGTGTATTTATGTCGCCATTTGGAAAGGCATGGACATGAACGTCTCATTCCATCTATGCTGGAAGTCCCATGAGTCCCAATCAACCTGCACTCAACAATTAGTCTCCACATGTCCGGTCTCTCTTGCAGAAATCAACCTTCTCCTCCTGTAACATGAACATGGCTATGCTGGAGGTCATCAACAACAACGATCAGCAGCGTTGGTGCACTACGAGCCAGGTAATGACCATGGACATGGTGCCCAACTACCCGCACAGTTTCCACAGCGCACGTGCCTGCATGTAATCTAGTGTGAGGGTGCCAAGCAATGAATTAAGGCAAGCTATTGTGTTACCAAACGAGCAATCAGAAATTATAACTGTTCATGGAAAAAACAACACGCATAATAGTATTTTCAAAGATATATAATAGCAAGATGAAGCAGGAATTTTTAGTCTAATCTCTTTTACATTTCTTGCTTGCTTGAAAGGAGCAAATCTATATCTATACCTAATATTAAAGGACTGATTGTTTCTCCATTATTTTTGGTCCATTGATGTTTTTCGTACATTTTTTGTTTTTTGTCTGTCGCTGTTTTATATAAAAATAAATAAATAAATTGCTCTCAAACCGACTTGAACCCCTGCCCAATTATGTCCAGCCGCAATGCAACAACCAGTCCACCCAGACACAATATTTCTTGAAAAGACAAAGGAATATTACTATACCTAATATTAAAGGACGGATTGTTTCTCCATTATTTTTGGTCCATCGATGTTTTTCGTACGTTTTTTGTTTTTTGTCCGTCGTTGTTTTACATTAAAAAAATAAAAACATGCTCTCAAACAGATTTGAACCCTTGCCCAATTATGTCCAGCCGCAATGCAACAACCAGTCCACCCAGACACAATATTTTTTTGATAAGACAAAGGAATATTACCCCATATATACTACTCTCCCGCGCGCCCAATTGGGCCGGCCCATTAGTGGGGAGGGACTCCCCTTTTCTTATTTCGTTTTTTCTTTTTCTATTTTCCTTATTTAAAATAATTTGGGATTTCAGAAAGTTTCAAATTTCAAAAGAAAATGGGAATGTTGAAAAATGATTTAGAAATCGTGCGTCCTATTAGGCTGGCCCATGAGCGGGGAGGGACGGCACTGTTTTCTTATTTCTTATTTTCTATTTTCTTCTTTAAATAATTTGGGATTTCAGAAAAGTTCCAAATTAAAAAAATGTGAATTATGAAAAATGTTTCAGAAGTAGTAAAATGTTTATGAATTTAACAAAAATTCTATGATTTGAAAACATGTTCATTAATTTTTAAAACAATGTTCACAAGAATAAAAAATGATCGTGAATTTCAAAAAAAGTTCACCAATTGCAGAAATGTTCGCTGATTCAAAATCTTCATGCATTAAAAAATAATGTTCGTCAAACAAAAAGTATTCATGAATTTCAAAAAAGTTCACCCATTCCAAAAATATGTGCCTGTTGAAAAAAATGATCACAAGTTAGAAAAATGTTCGTCCATTCAAAAAATAATCATCTTGCTCTGTTAGAAAATTTCCAATTACTCACAAGAATATTCATCGAGATGCGGTCAACCTCCTAGATTTTGTTGATGGTTCGATTGTTGTCGTTAGCTGCATGCAACATGATCCGTGCAATCAATGGTCATGAACCAGATGTTGCAGACTCTGTCATTGCCTCGATGAGGTCATTGAAATTTTGCCCCGATGTAAAATTGGTGTCACTTTGTTGCCCTAATCCCATTTTTATATATACTAATTATTCTATTTATATTAAAGGAAGGAACGATTCTTCCCTCCAATTATAGTTTCGGTCGTCATCTATCTACCAATGTACCACACACCTTTTATGTTTCTCCGACGCGTGGGCCGAGCTAGGCTGCTTCACACTTTTTTCTTTCTTCGATTCAATTTTGGAGCAGCGAAAAATAATACATTTCTATTTCTCTCCTACGTCGGCCAAGATGGGCCTATTCCGAAACATTTTTTTCTTTCTTTTCATTTGATTGTGGTATGGAGGAGAGAATGAAAGTATGAAGCCGCAAACTGAACTGTGATTATTTTGCAAAGATGGTATGATTGAAAGCATAATTCTTTTTTATCTTGGGAATAATTGTCGTGGATCATAAATTAAATAATTGTTTATATTTTAGTCTATGCTAGGGAAGTTAAATTTTCTCCCATTACAACGCACAAACATTTTTGCTAGTGTAACCCAATATGTTCAATTGGTAACTAAAAGCAGACATCATAGGTTAATTATCAACACAGATTCATGCATGACCGAACATAATTTGAGCAGATAAACATTATGTCACATTTTCTTTCTCTTTTTTTTTTAGAAAAGGAGGAGGACCCCCGGCCTCTGCATCTGGATGATGCATGCAGCTACTTTATTAATTATTCACACAAGACCCTACAAAGTCATACAACAATAAGACTAAAGCCACCGTTTAGGCAACATCTGTCGCTACCCCAATCCAGTTGATGAAGGGATGCTCATAGTCTGGGCCTAATACCAAACAGACCTCGCAACCAAACCTAACATCTAAGACCTGAGGTCCCAACCAGGGCTCCTGCCGGGTGTGGGGCACCCACTAGTCCGACGCACTCCTCAACCAGGACGCCTGCCGGGTATGAGGCCGCCGCAGCCACCTGCCACCAATCCATCTTCAGTGCTGTACTGCTGCATCTACCTTGCCCGGTCTAGCTGCCATCGACGCCACCACGACACCAGACAACGCCACCATCCCGCGCTCGTCCATCATCACACGCCCACCGACGAGACCCCGCTACTCCATGTCGCCGAGACCCGCCGTCATCGACGCGAGAGAAGGCACGCCACACCACCTCACGCCTCTTCCATCCGGCGCCGCTCCACAAACGACGCCCCAATAGGGAACACGACACCGCAGCGCTGCCATCGTCCGATCCGGTGATCTTAGGATTTCTCCTGGAGCGGCACGAGCAGGTTGACGACAGTTGATTGGCAATGCCTTCATCAAGGTAACGACGTAGACGCCGCCATCGCCCGCCATGACCGGAGTCGGCTCGGTTTTCACCGGCGACTATGTCTCCCCAACTCGCCGCCGGTGCTAATAGTGGGATCCAAGATCGTCACTACTAGCCTGGCCAACCGCCTTCAGTGGAGAAGGCAGCCACCACCACCATGCCCAGGTCAAGAGACCCTGACGTCCTCGTGCCGCAAAGATTACCCAGGGAGGATCTCCTCTTGTCGTTGTTGAGACGAGGCACATCCACAGTGGATCTCGTTCTAAACCCCTCAGGCCCAGATCAGATCTCATCGTAGCCAAAATCTCATCCGCCAATGGCCGCCGGAGATCTCCTGGCCACCGCCAACCCGTTGCGCACTGCCGTTGGAGGAGGAGGGAGATGGACGCCACTGCACCCACGCGTTACCGCCGGCCAAGGACTGCGCCGCCGCCACCGCCTCACCACAGGGGCTTCGCCCTGCGCGTCCTCAGCGACGGCTTTGGTAGTGGGAGGCGATGGAGGGGGAGGCCTGAGGGTGGTGTGGACGGGGACTCCCAGGGGGTGGCACGCCGCCTCCGCCTCGGGGAAGAGAGGTCACGGGAGATGAGATCGGGGGAGGACCTCAACTAAAAAATCAGAGTCCCCCGCCTGCCTCACACTTGGCTTTTGCAAAAACTTATATATGTATCTTGTAACATCCGCCATTAAAACTATGGGCATGGCTCTATGAAGAATATGCTCAAAAACTTATGATTGTCTTGGCGAAAATAAACAAATTGCATAGATATGTAACAATGATTTTTTACAAGCAGTACCTGGCTACCTGCACTCTATGCAAGGAGAGAAACACGGTACTGCAGTACTACATATGTAGAGAAGCGTGGAAGAAACTGAGCATGTGTGATTCTAAATTAGACTTGCATCTTGTTGTCCGCTCCAAAAAATCACCAAAATCACGCCAAATGAAATACCTGGTAGCAAAGTTTTGCCGATTAGACCATACCGACTCCATGAACATCCAATTCAATTGGGGTTTCAGGGGCTGCATGGAGCACCCCCGGACATCCATGAAGCACATCCTGAAGGAGAAGTTCGTGGAAGCACCGATGGTGATCCAGAAGGCTCAGCTCCGCCATGGCAACAAGTGCTCAAGAAGAAAAATCTAAAACTGTGAGAACCCCAAGAGTTTTTTTGAAAAGAAGGATTACTCCCGACCTCTGTATCACAATGATGCATGCGGCCATCTTATTAACAAGTGCCAATCAAAACAAAGTTCGCAGTTCAGTACAACTCACAAAAGGAGCACAAAAAAAAGTGAAGATAAAAAAGCCACAACCGGCAGAAAAAAGGACAAGATGACTAAACACCTATCATATTATTAGACCGCCATCCAAACCGGTTGTAGATAGCACGTGCTACCGTCTCTCCCACCAGTTGCACCCAGTAACCAATAGCTCTCTAGAGTTCGTATGAGTGAGTAACGACCACGTACGGATCCATGCTATAGCTCTGTAGATAACCTGCAAAAAGTTTATAAGATTTTGTCTGTTAAAAATCACATCATTTTCTATAGTTCCATATGGCCCAAAGTAGTGCGCATATTCCTATCCGTATACACCCGCATTAACTGGTTCCACTCCAGTTAGCTACGTCCCAAATAACATGTCAATGCTGACTAGAGGGTTAATGTTAAAGGCTATATGAATTCTGCGTGAAAAAGCTTAGCGAGAGGGCAATCGATAAAGAGGTGTTGTATTGTTTCATCTTGGTCACAAAAACTACAACGTGAACTGCCTACCCATCTTCGCTTTAGTAGATTATCTTTGGTAAGAATCACTTCCTTGTGAACGAACCACATGAAGATCTTAATTCTTAAAGGAACTTTTATTTTTCAAATATGAATCGGTCTCGGTATTGGGCCAGAATCAATTAGATCCAGGTACATAGATTTCAGCATGAAAACACCGCTCCTAACTAACTTCCACTAGTAGAAAACAGGGCTTTCGTTTGGGCCAGATAAGCCCATTAGTCTCGGTTCAGTCACGAACCGGGACCCATGGGGGCATTGGTCCCGATTCGTGAGGCCACGGGGCCTGCCGGGCCTCATGGGGGCATTGGTCCCGGTTCGTCTAGCCCCTTTGGTCCCGGTTGGTGGGACGAAGCGGGACCAATGGGCCTCGCTCCTGTCCCACCACCATTGGTCCTTGTTGGTGGCTTGAACCGGGACCAAAGGGTGGTCTTTAGAACCGGTTCAAGCCATGAACCGGGACCAATGATGTGCCTATATATACCCCTTCGCCGGCGAGCAGAGCACACTGCTCTGTTTTTTCTGGCCGGCGAGGGGAGGGCTCTGTGGTGCTCTAGCTCACCTCCTATGCACACGAGGTGCTCGATGGAATGCCCGAGCCACACTACTTAAGCTTTATCCTCTCCAATCTCGACCTCCAAACTCCATTTTCCTCAATATTTGTCTAGGTTTAGCGGTCCGTCACGTCCCGTCCCCATCTTCACTGCCGTCGATCGCCCGCGCCGATCTCGTCGTCGGCACCACCGTCATGAGCCTCTTGTTCTTATCTTTTTTCTGAAAGGAAAACAAATCTTACTTGTATGTTTAGATAGATACTTGTATAATTTTCTTACTTTTATTATTGCTTTTTATTATATAGTGCGATAGCTTTGGTATCCGCCCCCGTTGGCCCTCGTCCTGTCTATGATTCGGATGTGGTATATATTATCTTTATAACTATTTGGTTCATTTATTATTTATGACAATTATGCCGACCAACATGACATAGATTTTATTTATTTAGGAGGTATGTGAACCGGAAATTCCAACCGACCCTATTGTTGAGAGGTTAAATTTATTTGAAGAAGAAAACAATTTCTTGAAGGAAAAAATAAAAAAAAATTTGAGGAGGAGAAGATGATATTGGAGTTGGATGTTGCGGATGTCCTCGATGATCACAAGATCAAGATGGATGCAATGCGCTTGAAGATTAGAAAGATTAGAAGATATGCCATTCATACCGAGGCTTGGTATCATTATGTCGTTGGGTCAATTGTTACCTTGGTTGCGATTATGATCGCATTTGTTTTTGCATTGAAATGTTTTACATAGTTTTAATGTATAGTTTAATTAATTAGATGCTCTGGAGAGCTATATGTTGTTCAGTGAGAACTATGTATGTACTTTGGTTTTAATGTGATGATGAACTTCTATTAATTTGGTCACTTAATTATCTATTCATGATGTTCTGTAATGGTTTTTGACACAATTAATTATATATAATGCACGCAGATGAACCAGCAATGGATGTACGGTGACAAACACACCCCCGAGTACATTAAGGGTGTGCATAATTTTCTCGATGTGGCTGAGGCGAACAAGCAGAATGGTTTTATGTGTTGTCCATGCCCTATATGTGGGAATACAAAGTCTTACTCTGACTCGAAAATCATTCACGCCCACCTGCTTTATAAGGGTTTCATGCCACACTATAATGTTTGGACCAAGCACGGAGAAATAGGGGTTATGATGGAAGACAACGAAGAAGAAGAGGGCGATGACAACTATGTGCGCCCTGAATACGGTGATGCTGCAACAGGGGAAGCTGTTGAAGATCAAGAGGAACCAGACGATGTGCCCGATGATGATCTCCGCCGGGTCATTGTTGATGCAAGGAGACAATGCGAAAGTCAAAAGGAGAAGCTCAAGTTCGATCACATGTTAGAGGATCACAAAAAAGGTTTGTACCCCAATTGCGAAGATGGCAACACAAAGCTCGGTACTGTACTGGAATTGCTGCAGTGGAAGGCAGAGAATGGTGTGCCTGACAAAGGATTTGAGAAGCTACTGAAAATATTGAAGAAGAAGCTTCCAAAGGATAACAAATTGCCCTACACTCGTATGCAGCAAAGAAGGTTGTATGCCCTCTAGGATTGGAGGTGCAGAAGATACATGGATGCCCTAATGACTGCATCCTGTACCATGGTGCGTACGAGGATTTGAACGCATGCCCGGTAGACAGTGCATTGCGGTATAAGATCAGACGAGATGACCCTGGTGATGTTTATGGCGAGCGCCCCTGGAAGAGGGTTCCTACCAAGGTGATGTGGTATGCTCCTATAATACGACGGTTGAAACGCCTGTTCAGAAACAAAGAGCATGCTAAGTTGATGCAATGGCACAGAGAGGACCGTAAGAAAGACAGGAAGTTGAGAGCACCCGCTGACGGGTCGCAGTGGAGAAAAATCGAGAGAAAGTACTGGGAGGAGTTTGCAGGTGACGCAAGGAACGTATGGTTTGGTTTAAACGCGGATGTCATTAATCCTTTTGGGGAGCAGAGCAACAATCACAGCCCCTGGCCCATGACTCTATGTATCTATAACCTTCCTCCTTGGATGTGCATGAAGCGGAAGTTCATTATGATGCCAGTTCTCATCCAGGGCCCTAATCAACCCGACAATGACAATGATGTGTACCCAAGGCCATTAGTTGATGAACTTTTACAACTGTGGATTGGAAACGGTGTACGTGCATGGGATGAGCACAAATAGGAAGAATTTGACCTGCGTGCGTTGCTGTTTGTCACCATCAATGATTTGCCTGCTCCCAGTAACCTTTTAGGACAGACAAACAAGGGATACCATGCATGCACGCACTGTTTAGATGACACCGAAAGTATATACCTGGACAAATGCAGGAAGAATATGTACCTGGGGCATCTTCAATTCCTTTCGACCAACCATCAATGTCGAAAGAAAGGCAAGCACTTCAAAGGCGAGGCAGATCATCGGAAGAATCCCGCCATGCATACCGGTGATCACGTACTTGCTATGGTCAATGATTTAAACGTAATCTTCAGAAAGGGTCCCAACGGACTATCTATTTCGAGTGACACTGAGGGTCACGCACCCATGTGGAAGAAGAAACCTATATTTTGGGACCTACCCTACTGGAAAGACCTAGAGGTCCGCTCTTCAATCGACGTGATGCACGTGACAAAGAACCTTTGCATGAACCTGCTAGGCTTCTTGGGCATGTACGGGAAGACAAAAGATACACCGGAGGCACGGGAGGACCTGCAAAGTTTGCACGAAAAGACGGCATGCCTCCAAAGCAGTATGAAGGTCCTGCCAGCTACGCTCTTACCAAAGAAGAGAAGAAAATCTTCTTTCAATTCCTGCTCAGTATGAAGGTCCTGTCAGGCTACTCGTCGAATATAAAGGGAATAATAAATATGGAAGAGAAAAATTTCCAGAACCTTAAGTCTCATGACTGCCACGTGATTATGACGCAACTGCTTCCGGTTGCATTGAGGGGGCTTCTACCGGAAAACGTTCGATTAGCCATTGTGAAGCTATGTTCATTCCTCAATGCAATCTCTTAGAAGGTGATCGATCTAGAAATCCTACCAAGGTTAAGGAGTGATGTGGCGCAATGTCTTGTCAGTTTCGAGCTGGTGTTCCCACCATCCTTCTTCAATATCATGACGCACATCCTAGTTCATCTAGTCGACGATATTGTCATTCTCGGACCTGTATTTCTACACAATACGTTCCCCTTTGAGAGGTGCATGGGAGTCCTAAAGAAATATGTCCGTAACCGCGCTAGGCCAGAAGGAAGCATCTCCATGGGCCATCAAACAGAGGATGTCATTGGTTTTTGTGTTGACTTCATTCCTGACCTTAAGAAGATAGGTCTCCCTCAATCGCGGTATGAGGGGAGACTGGGTGGAAAAGGCATGCTAGGAGGGGACTCAATAATATGTAGGGACGGGCATTCTTGGTCTCAAGCACACTACACGGTTCTACAGAATTCTACCTTGGTGATCCCATATGTCGATGAACTCAAGAACATTCTGCGCTCCAAACACCCGGACCAGTGTGACGACTGGATTACATGTGAACACATCAGGAGTTTCACCAGTTGGTTCCAAACACGTCTCAGGTGTGACAACACTGTTTCTGATGACCTGTACTCGTTGGCGAGGGAACCATCTTCGATTGCAATGACTTACAAAGGGTACGAGATAAATGGGAATACATTTTACATGATCGCCCAAGATCAAAAGAGCACCAACCAAAACAGTGGTGTCTGCTTTGATGCAGCAACCAAGAGGGTAAAGGACACATATTATGGTTACATAGTGCACATATGGGAACTTGACTATCGATATGATACTAATGCCCCTTTGTTTAAGTGCAAATGGGTCAATCTGTCAGGAGGCGGGGTACAGGTAGACCCACAGTATGAAATGACAACAGTGGATCTGAACAATCTGGGGTACACAGACGAGCCATTCATCCTAGCCAATGATGTGACGCATGTTTTCTATGTGAAGGACATGTCTACCAAACCGAGAAAAAGAAAAGATAATGAAGCAGGTACATCATACGATGAGCCAAAGCGCCACATAGTTCTTTCAGGAAAAAGAGACATCATGGGATTGGAGGGCAAGACAGACGTGTCTAAAGATTATGAAAAGTTTCATGTATTCCTCCCTTCAAAGTCAAGGCTGGCCCAAGCACTCTATTAAACGATGAAGATTATCCATGGTTACGGTGCAATAAGCAAAGGACACAAGCGAAGAAAAAGTGAAGACTTTCTATCAACAACTATTATGATGATGCCTTTGATCTAAAATATCACTGCAGTTACATTTGAACAAATGAAATCCCTTTGTAACAGATGCGTTTTCGTCCCAAACCCTGATACTTCTAAAGAGATTGTCTGTTTTGTACATGAAGTGCATCCAGTTTTTGTCGTAACCCTCTCAACTTTTTAGCACATGCTATGTGGGTGAAATGATGATACCATGCCAACTTTCAACCTTTTCAGAGTTCATTTGTAGTGCTTTTCAATTTAAGGGTCATTTAGCTCAAAAAAATCAGTACAGGCATGAAAAATACCAAATGAAGTTAGAGAGGGTTGAAAATTGATGATGTGGCTTTGAATGGTGCATTCTGAACACACAAAAAGTCTGGAGTTCAAATAAGTTCAAAAAATGGAATCCCTTTGTAATAGATGAGTTTCCATTCGAAACCCTGATACTTCGAAAGAGATTGTCCATTTTGGACATGAAGTGCATCCAGTTTTTGCCATAATCCTCTCAACTTTTTAGCACATGCTATGTGGGTGAAATGATGATACATGCCAACTTTCAACCTTTTCAGAGTTCATTTGTAGTGGTTCAATTTCAGGGTCATTTAGCTGAAATAATGAACTAATAGCAAAAAGAATGAACTAATAGCAAAAATAATGGACTAAAATAATCAATTAAAATATTCTATTATGATCAACTAAAACAAAACTATAATATCCTTCAATAGCAAAAAGAATCAACTAAAAAGCTTTTATAAAACTCCAATAGCAAAAGGAATCAACTCAAAAAACTTTTATAAACCTCTAGTATTATTGAAACTAAAATTATATAAAATTTATGCAACCAAAATTATCAAAGTATTTTCTGTTCAAAACATTAAAAGCAAAAAGAATTTTCACAAAGATTTTTTTTGTTAGAAACTTTAATAGCAAAAAGAATTATCATAAAGAATTTTTGTGTTAGAAACTAAAATAATAAAATTTATTTTTCAATATAATGATAAAACACAGTAATATTAAATAGCAGGAAAAAGAATCACTCAAAAATTATTTTCACAGTAAAGTTATTCAAAAACTAGCGATTCACACAAATTTCAAATTTAAACTATTCAAATTGGAAAACAAATGGCACTAACAGAAAGTTTATAATTTTTATTACCTAAAAGCAAAAAGAACTAAAAAATAAAGCAAAAACAAAAGAAAATAAATAATGCAAAAAACAAAGAAAAAAACTAAGAAAAAAAATGCCACCTACTGGGCCACCATGGCGTGAATACGACTAGAAACCCTACCATGGGCCAGGATTCAGGCCCGCAGAAGGCCCAGTAGGCCCATCAGGTATAGCAGTGACAATTAGGCCCGTAAGCCTGCAATGGAGAGGAGCTTGAGAAGGGTGCGGTAGTGGGGCTTATAAACCACTGCGCGCCCCTCTCAACTAGCGAGGTGGGACTAAAGTTTTGGCCACGGGCAGCGCGGGGCCTTTGGTCCCGGTTGGTGGCACCACCCGGGGTCCCGGTTGGTGGCACCAACCAGGACGAAAGGGGGGCTATGGTCCCGGTTGGTGGCACCAATCGATACCAATGCCCCCCTTTAGTCCCGGTTGGTGCCACCAACCGGGACCAAAGCCCCCTACTTCCCGCCCTTTGGGCTGCTGAAAAGAGGCCTTTGGTACCGGTTGCTGGCACCAACCGGTACCAAAGAAGGGCATTGGTACTGGTTGGTGCCACGAACCGGTACCAAAGGGTTTGGTATATAAGAAGGACTTGTGAAAATTTTCAGTTCATCTCGCAGTTGCCTCCCGACGCCGCGCCGAACACCACGAGCTGCCAGGCTGCCGGACCGTGCCCTCGCCGTCGCCGACGCCCTCGCCCGTGCCCTCGCCCTCGCCGTGCGCCGTCCTCGTCACTGACCTCGAGCCCTCCGTCCTCATCATCGGCGCGCCCTCGGCCGCACCCTCGCCACCGCCGAGGCCCTCTGCCCCGACGCGCCCCTGCTCGCCCCGACGCCGCCCGCCGTCCTCGTCACCGACGCCCTCTGCCCCGACGTGGCCCTGTCCGCCTCGACGCGCCCCTGCCTGCAGCCGTGCGCCCCCTGCCCCGACGCCTCCCTCTATGAGCACCGTGCCCCTGCCCCCACCGTCGCCGTCGCGTTGTGTTTTTTTATATATGCTTTTTTAGATGTTCATATATGTATGTATTTTAATATGTATGTATGTATTTTTAGATGTTCATATATGTATGTATGTATTTTTTAGATATATATGTAGTTTTTAGATGTATTTTTTGTATGCATGTATGTACTTTTTATATGTATGGAAAAGAGGAAGAAGGAAGAAAAACAAGGAGAGGAAAAAGGAAAATAATAATAGGAATTTTCTATTTTTCTTCTTCTCCTCTATTTCTTCTTTTTCTCCTCCTTTCTCTTCTTCTTTTTCTTCTATTTTTTTCTTCTTCTTCTCCTCTAGAGGGTCGTCAAGGGTCGAGGGTCGTCGAGGGTCGAGGGTTGTCGAGGGGTCGAGTGTCAAGGGTCGTCGAGGATCGAGGGTCATCGAGGGGTCGAGTGTTGAGGGTTGAGGGTCGAGGGTCGAGGGTCGTCGAGAGTCAAGGGTCGAGGGTCATCGAGGGGTCTAGTGTCGAGGGTCGTCGAGGGGTCGAGTGTCTAGGGTTGTCGAGGGTCGAGGGTCGTCGAGAGTTGAGGGTCATCGAGCGGTCGAGGGTCGTCGAGGGGTCGAGGGTCATCGAGGGCCGTCAAGGGTCGAGGGTCGCCGAGGAGTCAATTTTTTCTATATTAGATGATGATGATAATGATGATGATATATGAAAACTAGCTTGGTCAATTTTTTGTACTAGATGATATATATGTGATGATATATGAAAACTTTTTTAGATGTATATATATATGATGATGATGTAATTTTGTTCGATGATATATGATGATGTAATATTGTCGATAATATATACCCCCTCCCTGATAATTTCGACATGAGGGGGGGGGGTCGATATACCCCCTCCCTGATAACTTCGACATGAGGGGGGGGGGTCGATATACCCCCTCCCCGAT
Organism: Triticum aestivum; assembly: GCF_018294505.1. Classification (NCBI taxonomy): domain Eukaryota; kingdom Viridiplantae; phylum Streptophyta; class Magnoliopsida; order Poales; family Poaceae; genus Triticum; species Triticum aestivum. The sequence continues at coordinate 618,315,710 of NC_057804.1, forward strand.
AACATTTTTTCTATGTATATGTCGTCGTTGTCGATATACCCCCTCCCCGATAACATTTTTTCTATGTATATGTCGTCATTGTCGATATACCCCCCCCCCTCGATAACTTCAACATGAGGAGAAGAAGAATGAGAAGAAGAGGAGAGGAAGAAGAGGAGAGAAAAAGATGGAATAAAGGAAAAGAAGAAAAAGTAGAAAACAATTTCTATTTTTCTTCTTCTTTTTTTCTTCTATTTTTTCTTCTTCTCCTCCTCTATTTACTCTTCTTCTTCCTCTTCTTATTTTTTATCAGGAACAAGGGTGTCGGGAACTAGGGTGACGGAAACTAGGGTAGAGGGTGTCGGGTCGCTGAGGGGTCGAGGGTCGTTGAGGGGTCGAGGATCACTGAGGGGTCCATCTTTGCCACTATTAATATATCTATCTCTCATGTTTGTATATTAATTGCCATGTTGTAATATTTGCAGAAACTATGGATCAACAAAGAGACTTCAAACAAGAAGAGATATTGGGGGACATAATCCGCGACGGACGTGATGTCATGTCGTTTCTCAACGACATCGAAGATGGTCTGGAAGGAGAGGAAGCAGGCTACGGTGATCAAACATTGGAGGAGGAAAGTCATGATCGTGATGGTGGCTCTGGCGACCGTGATGACGGCTCCGGTGACCGAATGGAGTCGGGATCAGCTGTTGCAAAGTCTATTAATTAAGCCTATGCTGACTAGCTAATTGACGCATTAATTGTTTTGGTATGTACATATATTAACCCTTCTTTCTTATTTTATAGCCCTCCGGATCAAGCAAAACTTCAGTAAAGAAACGAGGCCCGAAGAAAAAGTTGCGCCCGGATGAAAGGTTCACGATCACAGAAATCGCGTGCGATGGCCAACCGATTAAACCCCTCTGGACCAAGGAAGCATTTTCTTCTTAGTGTGGGGTTGTTGTTAGGGACATGATCCCGATCAACATCGAGCTATGGAATCATCCTAAGAAGGAAGAGCTTCAAGTTTCTTTTGTTGAAGATAGACAGAAAGATGATCTTTGGAAAGCGCTGAAGGTAAATTTCACCCTACCGGAAGAGGAGGATCTGGAGAAGCCAGTTATAGAGCCATTGATCAAGTCTCATGCTCTCAAGAAGATGGAAGATCTATTCAGGAGGTGGAAGAATGAGTTGAAAGCAACGTATGTCGACCAAGACAAGACTTCAGAATTCACTGGCTGATTTGAGAAGATAAGAGATCACTGGCCCGCATTTGTGGCCAACAAGACATTGGAGAAGAGTAAGAAGATGTCAGGAATTAACAAGATAAATGCCGCAAAGAAGGAGCATCACATTCGCACAGGGTCAGGTGGCTACCTCAAAGCCCGGACGTTGTGGGACAAGGCTGAGCAGGACCTGATTGCTAAAGGGGTTGAACCAGAGACATTGCACTGGCCAGACCGTTCAAGGACTTGGTTCTTCAGGGTTGGGGGAACTTTGGACCCTGAACAGGGAAGTGCTGCTGGACGTACGAGCAACTTGCAACACCCATCATGAAGCTTCGGAAACCAATCAACGAAGTGCATGAAGGGACGTTCGTTCCCAACAGAGAGAACTACGAGCTCACAAGGGCCCTCGGGAATCCTAAGCACCCTGGACGAGCATGAGGGACGCCAGGCTCCGTTGCGTGGAAGGTTGGGTTTCATGCATGCGGTTACAAAACCCAAGAGAGGAGGAGGAAAGTGGACAAGAGCGACTTGTAGGAGCTTAAGGCAAGGGTACGAAAGCTAGAGGAACGACAAGATGTTGAGAACCAGCAGCTGCGAGATCCTGCCCAAGAAGCTACCCCGCCATCTCAGCAAAGAAGCAGCATGGCTTCCACCAAGCTTGTTCAGCAGCCTGACTTGACGGGTCCTAGCTACCCCGTGGATTTTTTCACGGATTCACACCAGTGCCACCTTCTGACGCAATGGCTTCAGCTCAAAGTCAAGGCGGCTGTCGGCTCTGTGTTCCCTCCTTCACCCGGAGCAACTTTTCACTGCCGTCCGATTCCACAAGGCTATGCTATTGTGATGGTGGACGAAATAACGGAGGGATTTGGGGAGCTCCAGCTTGAGCACCCTACAGGTGATGGGGAGACTCAACTGGGTCTTGCTATGAAGACTCAGTGTCTATGGCAGAAGGAGCACATCAAGTTTCTGAACTTCACGACTCCTGCGAGTCAGCTGGGCACTCCGCCTATTCCGCCTCCTCCTCCTCCTCTGGCGAGTGATCAGGGCACTCCGCCTCCTGCTCCGGTGCGTGAGGGAGGCAGTACTCCGCCTCCTACTCCGCCTGCTCCCGCGCGTCCGAGCAGCCCGCCTCCTCCTTCGCCGCCTCATAAGCAATGACGGAACACAGCGGCCGCCGCTCCGGCTGCTCCGGCGCGTCGTAGCAGTCCGCCTCTGGCTGCTCCGCATCTTAAGCAACAAAAGAAGACAGCCACAGCCGCTCCGGCTACTCCGGCATCTAGTAGTACAGCCAGAGGCGGGAGGCAATACAAATCCGGTCCATCGTCTCTCAACCCTCTAGAGAAGTTACCATACGAGTGGAGCGATGAGGAAAAGCAGAAGATCTTTGAAGGCTAAGTGAATGACTTCTTTCAATCGGTAAAAGCTAAGAAACATCTACCTCTGGCGGAGAAGATAGATCCGGTGAAAGTGAAGCGCACCTTGGATGCCCTACAACGGCCGCCACCGCCTCCGCTGCAATCCAACTATGACCGCATCATTGAAATGACATATAAGGAAACGGAGTGGTCGGGAAGTACTTGCACTGATCAAAGGCTAGCAGAACGAAGAAAAGGGAAAAAAATCCCCAGCTCGGTGAGCGAAGCAATCGTGACCCCCGCTCAATGTGTCTAGTGATATCGTCGCTAATCTTCCGGGGATGTTGCCTGGTACCAATCTCGGAGATTACATGCCCGACGATGATGCACTTTTTGAAACAATGGAGGTGGACACATGAAGATTCTTGCACGGGAAGCCTCTCGTCAAACCTGGTACTCCTCTAACAACGATGATGCGAAGATTCCATGATTGGTAAATGGACATCTGTAGGAAGTCTGGGATAGATACTTTGACGTTGAGAGTTAAAGAGGAGCACGACCTCGTTGGAATTGATCTGTTCTCTGTTCCTTATGAGGAGTTCTTCCGGTTTTCAATCAAAAGGCCCTCGATAAAACAATCATCACTTGCTACTGTCTGTAAGTACTACTTCTCTGTAATTAATTAAGTCTATATATATAGCTCAGCTCTTTCATTGCATGTATATATAATTATCCTCACTATATTATGCAGATTGAAGATCGCTGAATTGAAGAAAAGACAAGTAGGTGATATTGGGTTCATTAAAACAAATCTCATGGATGAATGGAATGTTAAACATGATCCCAAAGATACCGAGGCCAACTTGCTACGATCGTTACTTCGAAATCAAAACAAAGCTACAATACTCTTTCCTTATGAATACAAGTGAGTGTTCCTGTCTTGTGAATATTTGGTTTCCCTTATTATTCGAGGTTATAGTAATGTAATTGATGAGTTATGCATGCGTGCACAGCTTCCAGTTTATTCTGCTAGAGATTAATCTTGAGCAGGGACTAGTAACCGTCATAGCCTCCAAACGAAAAAATCTGGAGGATAATGCGACCATGACTAAAATGCTCGAGAAGTAAGTTCAATCAATCATTATCTCACCATATCGGCAACTTTGTTCATTTCCTGATATCAAGTAATTGCTTTCTTTGCCTGGCAGGGTTTGGAAAAAGTTCATCGCACAAGCTCCGGGACTGCCGGCGCAGCTGCGATTTAACCACCCGAAAGTAAGTACTAGCTACTTGCTAGTTCCGCACATCTCCCATTGATTATAGCTAGTTTCATCAATACCATTTAGCATTCTTGCTTATTAGTTTTATTACCTCTCTTTCTTGTAAAGTGGTTGTGGCAGGAACCCGGGAATGATTTCTGTGGATACTACATTTGCGAGTTCATCCACCACACCACCTGTGAGCGGGGCTACTCTAAACAACAATATGAAGTGCGTAAACAATAATATTCACAATTTCATTCATATATATATGTATTGACCCCCTTCTTTAAATTAGATGTTTCAGATGCGGGATGAACTCCTACCACAAGATCGCATACGAGAAATTCAAGAGGAATTGGCGGGATTCTTTCTTGACCACGTCATCGAAAAACATGGAGAATACCATGTGGAAGTTGAGTTCAGATATTAGGGGATTTTGTAAGAGATCTTATATGTAGCCAGTAGTGTCGGATAGATATACGAAAACTTGTTGTTCGACCAATCTATCGGAGAAGGAGAGGTCGATCACTTCTCTTTGTGTATATGTTCATGATGATCTTCTGTACTTAATGGTTTCCTTCATTTGCTTACTAGCTAGCTAGCATGCTGAGTCCTCTCTATACCTATAGTACATAGCATCGACCAAGCATGGAGATAAGAGAGGACACTTCTCTCTATTAGCTAGCTAACACAATAATTAACCCTACAAAACCCTCAACCCCCCACCCCCCCCCCCCTTCAGAAAAAAACAAAACCCCCAGCCCATGAACTGCTGACGCGTGGAATCCTTTTGATCTCGGTTGGTGGCACCAACCGGGACAAAAGGCCCTCCCGCCTGGGCAAGCCGCAGCGGCCAGGTGGAGCCCCATCTGTCCCAGTTCCTGGGCGAACCGAGACTAAAGGTATTGGGCTTTAGTACTAACACTTTAGTCCCAGTTCGGCAACCTGGACAAATGGGCCTCATGAACCAGGATAAATGGCCTGTTTTCTACTAGTGTTCCATTGAAAAGAGTCTACCTGCTTCGAAAGTTGAACATCCATCAACCTTCACACAAGGTGCAACTAGGAGCTCCAATGCTCCCCTACTAGAGACCTCCTAAACTAGATGTTTAATGGAGCCCATTGTAATACTGTAGCAATGTAATCCTCCTTATGTTGTACAATATTATACAGTGTGGGGGTACTACAAGGCCAGATGCATCTCCCCTAACCATGTATCTTCCCAAAATATGGTTGTTGACATTTTCAACAATATATTTTGCTCCGCAAAAGTATCCTTCGTTCTCATTAGCCCCTTCCAAAATTATTGTCAGCCCATATTTGGACCCAGAATTATTGTCAAAAGCACTTGGTGGTTGTGGAGGTGAGGAAGGAGAGATGTTGGGCAGCGGTTCTACTGCATTGGAGGAAGGCAGGAGAGGCGTTGCAGACTCGGCGGATGGACGACGCTAGTGGCATACTTGCCGATTCGGCATCGTAGGAGACGGGGTTGGGGGGGAGGGAAGGTGGAGGTGGGCATGGGTGTGGCAGTGGTTGGTAAGGCTGTTGCGGCAGAGAGGAGTTGGGAGCGGACAACGCCAGTGTCATGTAGAGCTGCAGCGGACGCTGTCAGTTCGATTCTATTTTTTCCTGAAGGATCCATTGGCTAAGTGGATAAGGTGGGACTGGATGGACATGAACAAAGAGAATGAGGGTTTCTTTGCAAATGTGAAGTGGGGTTGCCTTTATGCATCGGATGCAGGTTAGATGGTCAAAAATGTTGGATGGCAGGCACACCATCATCACCAATGATGGTTTTTATATGAGTAGTAGATAATCAAGACGGAGTTGTGATGATTATGAAAAAAACAAGAAATTCCACGTAATATTACCCAAGTAAATATTCTATGGGGTATGGAAATGGTAATCACCAAACAAGAATGGTGAAAAGTAGTATTTGGCAAAACATGTAAGCTCAAGAAAATAGCATGAGTGAAGAAGGCCTGCACGAATCATCCATGCATAGAAATACCAATTCTGATGCCTATGAACACTATTTCCCATGAAAATAAAGCTATGACATTCCTTTGTCCTTCAGGTCATCTGGAAGATGCCAAGCTTAGTACAACCTTGACATCATGAAAATTAATAAGTACGTAAACACATAGATAAGAGTTTACGAAAACATAACAATAAAAATAATACTCAGGAATCTGTCTTATCTACAATGTTGTACGTATCTACAATGTTGTCAAGCTCAACTGGTCGCTGAATCTTGCAACCAATCTCAGGAATGTTCAGCTGGAGATATGAGGTAAAATGACACTCCGTCAAGATTTCGTCTTATCCTATTCCCACTTGTCATGTTTCTTATCATGCCATAGATATCGGTTGTGTCCAACTTTGCTGCAAATGCAACGAATGATTTGAAGCAAACAAAATCACAAATAACTGATGAGTATAAGACATTAGTGCTCCTGTGCTATGTTTTACATTATAAATGAAGTTGCCTCACTTTTCAAGAAATTAGTTATCTTTGTCTTCAGTCCACACTTGGTGTGAATAAGATCATCCGTATGGCAAAAAAGAAGGCCACACGGAGGAAGTTTAAGGCTGAAGTGTTGAACATTTACATCAGAGTGCATCATTCAATTAGGAGTATCTGCTTCCGGTGATTCTATACCAAATTTGCATACCCTTTCGTCCTTGCAGTCAATGAGCTATCCATAAAGCTTCAGGACGCTTTACAAGCCAATCACCTCACATGTATTTTGCTTGGACCGAATTGCCCGCACATTCTTTCTTTGATGTTTGTAGATGATCTCATTGTTTGTGGCAAAGCCGATACTCAGGAGGTACAAACTATCTCTAACATTTTAAACCCATTTTTCCATGACTTGGGTCAAATTCATAATTAGAATAAATCTGGAATCCTATTTAGTAAAATTGTTCCTTTGCAGGTCCAAGCAAATATCAAAAGAACCTTTCCAGCCCCTATTATTGATAGTTCTTTTGTTCCCTTGGGCCATCCTCTTGTTCTGCCTTCCAAGGATACGTCAACAACTTATACTTTCATTTATGATAAATTCAAATCTAAACTTTCCAACTACAAAGCTAATTTTCTCTCACATGCAACTAGATTTACGCTTATTAAATCTGTTTTTGCCTCAATCCTGGTCTACTACATGTCAAATATCCCGTTTTCAAAAAAGTTTTAGCTAAGCTCACGGCCATTATTAGAAATTTTTGTGGATAGGTGTTCAAGATGACCAAACAAAAAGACGTCTTTGTTTCAGAGCATGGGCTGATGTTTGTATAAATAAAAAATCAGGTGGGTTAGGAATCAGGAACATATAGGCGATCAATCAAGGCCTAATACTTTTAGAGGCATGGAGACTTGCAAGGACCCTCACAGTCAGCCCGCTCAAATTCTAAAGGCAAACTACCACCATGACACAACTATTTGGAAAGCAAAACCTAATACTCCAAAGTCGCCTTTTTGGACTACGATTTTAAAGGTAAAATTACTACTTATTGTAGAATCTACTTACCAAATCATTGATGGAAATGTCTCAATTTGGAGTGCACCCTGGTTTGAAAAATGGGAAAATATTTATGATAGTCTTATCATTCAACAACAATCTTTCAATTATCCCTCTCAGGTAAAAGATCTTTGGATACCTAGACAAAAGTGTTGGAATGTAAATTTGATAAACTCCTTGTTTGATCCCGTGGTAGCGGATTCAACTATTCAAACTCCAATTATTAATTCTGTTGGTCATGATATTCTCGTGTGGAAGCTAACCCCTACGGGTCAATTTTCCCCCAAAAGTGCATACAAAGATTGCTTCAGCAATCTCCAGCTTCCTCCTAGACAGAGGCCGAAAATTGTCTTTCCACAGATTATAGCATTACTTAATCAAGTATGGAAGGAGAAGAACATGGCGCCGAGAGTTCAGACTTTTACTTGGACGCTTCTTTGCAACGCACTAGCTATAGATAAAAGGGCAAGTAAGTATTGTAAGTATATCAGTGAAAACTGTTCTATCTGTGGAAATGTTGAAGATGAAATGCATCTTTTCTTTTTATGTCCTTTTGCTAAAGCAACTTTGTATAGTTTTTTGTGGTTCATCAAAACTGAATTATTAGCCCATAACAATCACTCAATTCCAAGTATGATCGAAGCTTTGATTACTTCCAAAGACCCACAAATAAATACAACATCACTTTATACTTTTCTATCGTGCATTTGGAAATTTCAGAATGACACACGTTTTTGCAGGAAATTCCACACTCCTTCTCAGGTACATGCAGTGGCAACAACAATCATGCAAGGTGCAAATTTGGACACAGCAAATACGTCTCAAGCTAGCAGCACATGGCAAACATGAGCTGTTCTTACTCATAGTGTGCTGCCATATCCAGGAAAAATAATCATGGATCTGACCAACATTACAGGTCCCATAGTATTTCCAGATGCTTCTTGGACTCCAGGACCTGAAGGGGGACCGGCAGTTGCAGGAATAGGAGTTTTTATCCAGTTTGTAGGTGATAGAATCCGCTCTCAGCTGTGGATATCTGCCACTTCGCCACCACTGGTGTTGGCCATTTAGGCTGAAGCATTCAACATGAAGTGTTGAGTAAATAGGCAATTTTTTGATTAATTTAATCCATAGATAAATCGGTAGCATGGCATTAACTACATTAACGACATACTAACTCTGATCTAGACATGCACATACTAAGCAAACAATAGACAAATCTACACATACTGGTAGTACTACTAATACGAAAATAAACAGGAGCAGGGTAAACGTGTTATACCCTCCATTAGGCCCGACAGAAGTCGCGGCGGCGGTGACAGCAGCAGTGGCATCCTCGGCGGCCTTCTTGTCGGCCTCGATCTTCTTGGCATTGGCATGTTCGGCGTTGGTGGACATGGTGATGACGAAGACGATGCGAGCATAGAGGAAGTAGTGGACCGGAGGCGAGTAGTCACGTAGTCGCTTCCCAAAAACCTATTTGCCTCTCCCGTACAGGAACCAGAGAGACGGGGTTTCGGAGACGTACTCACCCATCGACTATGTACGCGGCGGACGGGATGGAGTCACCGGCAGCAGCAATAGCAAAGGAACGACATGGGTGGTTCGCATGAGAGCAGATGTGATCTGTTCGTGGCGGCTAGGGTTAGGAGACACCGCACTCTTATATAGGCACAACCGCGTGGAGAGACGTGGGATTTACCCATGTCCGAGTCCATGACAGCCCACGATCCGACGTCTCAGATCGTGGCCCAACTGTCAGAAAACTCTCCATTAGTGACTTGCAAAAATAAGCACGTAGGTGTGAGCTCGACTCGGCTCATTCCCACAAACCGTGGCGCGGCATGGCGTGGCGCGTCGTGATGTGGCATGGCATGGTGAGGCGGGCAGCGGAGGAGGAGTGCGCGAGGGCCTCTTCTCTTCTCAAGCTCCAATAGCATGTAGAAGAGAAATCCTTATAAGGAGGTCCAACTCCTCTTCCACTTCCGGGGTGGGACTAAACTTCCCACTACACCTAGTGCCAAATAAACCCACATGGGTCCTTAGAGATTTTCAGAAATTGCTATATGGGCCTAAAGCTCATCCCAAATTTTAGCAATCCCCCACCAGATCTCGAGGGCCCATTGTGTCCTCTGTTCCAATTGCTGTTTCGATATACTAGTGTTTCAGTGAAGACCTGTTAAGGTTGAGCTTCACCTAGAGAAAGTAGCTACACTCCTTCACAACTAAACAATGGACTATGCCTTGAATTGTCAGTTTGGCGTAAAGAAGCTTCACCACATGTCTTACTAGTACTAGGCTGCCGAAGGCTGACCCCTCGGGTGGAGCATATAAGTCACACTCTTGGCCTATTCATGAGCTTACTAGAGATCACCCCAATCTCATAGACTACGACCAGCAGTCGGGCTCACACAGGTGTGTTCCTCCAAAGACCGCTCTGTAGGATAGAATCTTGCTTACATAAGCTTTGGAACACATTAAGACAACAATCATCCTACCATACAGTCTCGAGAGTATTGCATCCCAACGGAGTGGGTTAGTGTTGTTACTCTCCTCAGTTCACCACTGGCTTGTTTTCCCATGTCCTACTTCACGGGATCTCCGATCACATAGATTGGGTTACCAACATGGCAACTCATGTGGGTCTCATACCCATCTCCCTCGATGCACTATCTATCACAACACGTGATCGTCCTTTTGTAAAGGGATCTGCCAGATTCTTAGCCATATGGAAATACTTCAACACTATCACTCCGGAGTTTCTTAATTTTCTAACATCTTTTAATCTCATTCTTATGTGTTTGTTGGACTTCATGTTGTCCTTTGAACTCTTCACCTTGGTGATGACAGTCTGATTGTCACAGTTCATAGAACCAGTTTATCAACCAATGGCAAGTCCATCAAAAGATCTCGAAGCCATCTTGCTTTGACACCACATGTGTTTAATGCTGTTAATTCTACTTCCATTGTCGATCTCCTTAAGATCATTTGCTTGCAAGACTTCCAGGAAACAGCACCACCTCCAAGAGTAAACATATACCCAGTTGTGGCCTTCATCTCATCAGCACCAGAGATCTAATTCGCATCACTATACCCTTCAAGTACCGATGGGAATCCGATATAGTGAAGTCCATAGTTCATAGTACCTTTCAGATAGCGCATAACTCTTTTAACATCATGCCAATGTACATCACCCGGTTTGGAAACAAACCGGTTCAGTTTGCTCATAGCAAACACGACGTCAGGCCTCCTTGCGCTTGCTAGGTACATCAGTGAACCAATAATTTGAGAGTATCTCAGTCGATCTTTAGACATGCCTTCGAACTTTCGAATCAACACACTAGGATCATATGGTGTTTGAGATGGTGTGCAGTCTGAAAATCCAAAATGACTCAACACCTTCTCATCATAATGGGATTGCAGAAGTGTGATCGCACCCTCATTTTGTCTTAGTAGCTTGATGTTCAAGATAACATCATCCACACTAAGGTCTTTCATCTCAAAGTTCTGAGATAGAAATGACTCCTCAATGACTTTGAGATTGGTTCTGAAATCAGTATGTCATCAATATACAAGCACAATATAACTCCTTTGCCCCCACCATGGCGATAGTATACACATTCAGCCTCATCAATGACAGAGCCAACAGATGTCAGAATTGTATTAAACTTATCATGCCATTGCTTAGGTGCTTGCTTCAGGCCATATAAAGATTTCAGCAACCTACACACCTTTCTTTCCTCCATCTATCACAAATCCATATGGTTGTTGCATGTAGATTTCCTCGTTTAGCTCTCCATTCAGAAAATCCGTCTTAACATCCATCTGGTGGACGAGAAGACCGTGCGAGGCCGCCAACGAGAGTAATACTCGAATGGTGGTCAGTGTCGAATTTCAGGTTCTAGCAAACCCTTAAGGTTCGAACAATGGGGTGCACACGAAGCTTTTCCCCTTACCGAATGTCGCCTCTCAGCCTCGCCGCGATCTATAAGCTTAGCTCAATCAACTCACAACATAAGAGACACAAGATTTATACTAGTTCAGGCCACTATTGCGGTGTAATACCCTACTCCAGTGTGGTGGTGGTGGATTGCCTCTTGGGATGATGATGAATAGTACAAGGGGAAGAACAGCCTCCTGAGGCAAGGTGTTCTTGTGCTTGGTGGGTGGTTCTGGTCTGAATGGATCCGTCTCCCTTCTATGGTTGTGGCTAGTCCTATTTATAGAGGCCCTGGTCCTCTTCCCAAATATTGAGAGGGAAGGGATCCAACAACAACCAATTTGAAGGGGGGCAGCTAGTACAAGTTATCCTGACTAAAGGTGGTCTTCGCCCGTCAAAGTCGCGGGTGGTGACGCCGTCTTGGGCTCCACGGTGACCTCCGTCCTGCCGTCCTGCTGGTCTTGGTCTTGTTGCACCGATATGGAAACCTTTGCCTGATGCCTCGGTACTCCGTGCCTGCGCTTGCCCCCTTAGCACCAAAGGGGAAACGAGGACACTGTGCGCGCTGGCGCCCGCCTGGCCTTGGTCGTCATGGCTTGTGTCACGGGAACCTCGCGAGGTACCCCTTGCCTTGATCTCTCCACCCCCTCGCGAGCCTGCCTGGTGAGGCCGCTCCTGAGGATGCCTTGTGTCGTCCGCCCCGCGAGGCTTGGCCCCTCGCGAGGGTCTTGGGTGCCGCCTGATGAAGATAGGTCGTACTGGGCCACTGGTGGAGCCACCCCGGGGCCGCAGGGAGGCAAGTCTGGGGACCCCCATTCCTAGAACGCCGACAGTATCCCCTGGGCCCAAGGCGCGCTCGGACTTGGCTTAGCGGCGAAGCCAAAGGGCAAGTGCAAAGCGCCGCGGGCCCCAACAGCTTGCGGCCTTGGTCGACGTGTGGCGACTGATTGGATGTGGGTGTCTCTGCTTCCCCATGCTGCCTCAATATCCGCCTGGCTAGGTGGCCATGGCACCCTACACAGTTATTTCCTCCTCGCAGGCAGCGTCCTTCATATCCTTCCTTCCTCCCTGAGCCCCCGACTCCTGCTTCCAATCTGACTCGATCTCAATCCCTTCCATCACCATGGCGCCGACTCGCGCGGAGAAAGGGAAGAAGCCTCTGTCCCCAGCCAATCGACCACTAACAATCGAGCCAGCCATCGGCTGATCGCGGGTGCTCAACCAGGAGGCCATGGTCAAGGTCCGCCCTGCGCTTGCTTCCAGCTTCAACGAGTGGGGAGGGACGGTGGCTTGGCCTGCGTCCCGGGCTTCCATTGATAGGACAACCATTGAGGTTTAGTTCTTCGTTGATGCTCTATGGGCTGGCTTGGTTCCCCCCTTCTCTGCCTTCTTCAATGTGGTGCTTTCACATTACCAGATTCACATGCTGTACCTTGATCCCCAATCCGTTGCCCTTCTCCCTGTCTTCGCCTTTGTTTATGAGGCCATGGTGGGAATTGCCCCGTCCGTTGCTCTCCTGTGCCATTTCTTCTCGCTGCATCTGACCGACCCCTCGCAGTGCTCGGGGTGCCTGAGCTTCCAAGTTGTGGCAGAGATGGCTGCCTCGGGGATTAATTTTGATCTCCGGCCATCCACGGGTGAGTTCCGGACGTGGTGGATGTACGTGGATGTTGGGGTGCTCAGCCCCCTGCTTTCGCCTCCATCGTCGCCCGCCATTCCCAACTACGGCTAGGGCCACGAGAAGCTCCTGAGCTCTCGCTTATCCTTCGTATGTATCTAGTTGAAGAGGTTGAGAAACCTTGGCGTGTCTACGCCCTAGGTGGTGAAGGAGTTCCTCCAGCTCTGCATTGCCCCTCTCCAACGCCATTCCCGACAGATGTGGTCCCTGGCCGGTGATCAGGACCGCATGAGGCTTCAGGAGTCAGGGCTCTCGCCCGAAGCGCAAAGGACGATGCTTGAAGTCTTGACTGACAACCCCTCGCCCGGCGAGATGCCGTAAGGGGGTTGCCTCTTATATGTATGCTCGAACAGGGTTGATTTCGCAGGGCAGATGCCTTCCTTCAACGAATGGGGGCTGTGTCCGGTCCGCCTTGCAGGGCCTCGTGAGAATCCCGTCGCCGTGGCTCCCCTTCTTGCCGCCAGCACCGAGCTTGCCCCAAGGGTGGATGCAGGGAGGCAAGCAGCACTGGAGGTAGGAGGCGCGTTCGTCGGGGTGCCGACGCCGCCTGAGGTTCTTGAGGCGTCACCCTTAGGAACCCGCGGGGCACGCCCTGAGGCAGTCTTTGAGAGGGAGATGCAGTCCGCGGCTCCCGAGGCTGAAGCTCCGGAGACCTCGGCGAGCCAGCGTGAGGCGGAGCTTGATTGCTCTTCCCAGCCTGGCGCTCCTGAGGTCGACCGTCTGGGTGCCTCTCCAGCCGCGCCCCGCGCTGGCCTCCACGTCCAACGCCTTGGCCGGTTCCTCATGGACTTCACCTCACTCCGTAAGAGGAAGGAGCCTTCAAGCTGCAGTGGTGACACCATCCGGCCACTGAAGCATAGGAAGTACATCGCCGTAGATGAGTAAGTACCTTATCCTTGTAATTCCCCAATCGCTGCTTCCCTTCCTGACCGTGGCCTTTAAGGATTCCTCCTGCCAAGCCCGCAGAGTCTCCCGAGAAGCAGCCTCCTCTGGCCTTGCCTTCATCGCTAGCCTTGGGCGCCCCAAGCCTGCGCGCTGCCCTTGGCGCGGGGTCAGCCAGAGAGGCAATCCTGCCTGCAACGCGCCTTGAGCCCGCACCCTTGCCGTTTTTCCTTCGCAACCTTGCCTGGAGCACGGCCAGCCTAGCCAGGGCTCCTCCTCTGGTCGTGGATGGCAGCTGGTTGGCGTCAATCCTGGGCTCCTCTTCGAGTGGCAATCCTGCGCCCGTTCGGGTCCCTTGCAGGGCCGGGCCAGCGGCCGTGGGGGCGCCAGCCCCCAGCCCCCTGCCGAGAGGGGGTGAACCGCCTCGGGTCCCGTTGACAGCGCCCACAACTGGGGACGACATCAGCTGTGCGCTCAAGTTTGCGTGCGAATGAAGCGTCGTCCGTTGCAAGTTCTTCCAAAAGGTGATGGATGCGATGAGCCAGCTTGGACGGGAACTTGCGGATGTAGATGCGTGCCTTGAAGCCGAGGGCCTGCGACTGATCGAGGAGCGGCATAAACTGAAGGCGGCCATCAACCTCGAGCGCCACCAGCGCGAGCTTGACAATGCTAAGACCGAGGCATCTCTGGTGACCTCTCGTGAGGCTTGCTCCCGGGCTTTGGAGGAGGCCCTGGAAGCGGACCGTCGCCGCAAGATCGCAGAGAAGCACGCATGGGAGCTCCAAGCCTGGAGCACTTCCTTGGAGCAGCAGGTGGAGTCGCGCCGAGCGGCCCTTGCGTCGCTGAGGGGGACGCCTGCCGAGGAGGGGGAGGTCCTGAAGCGCGAGGAAGCGCTGATGCTGGAGGCCGCCGAGCGTAGTCTTGAGCTTGAGCGGTTGGAGACGAGGGAGCGCCAGGTGGCCCAGGCGGAGGACGCTGTTGGCGCGAGCGAGGCCTGGGCCCAGGAAGAGGTCGACCGCCACATGGCCGAGGCTCGCGCAGATCTTGCGAGCAGTTATGACCTGAAGCTGAAGCTAGTTGAAGCCGAAGTTGCGGGAAGGACTGCCGCCCTTAGGTCCAGGCTAGCTGAAGCAGAACAGCGCGCGGAAGCCGCCTCAGCCACCCTGGTCTCGGTGCAGGCCGAGCTGGCCTCCGCCCGCGCTGAGCTGCTTCCTCTCCAGCAGGGGTTGCCAACGCTGAGTCCATCACGCAGCAGAACAGGGAGGAAATGCTCCAACGACGGACGTTGGAGCGTATGCACGCCCCTATGCTCCAGGACCTCAGGAACAGGGCCAGCATGGCCCTGGGTAACATCTGCAGCGAGAATGCCCCGCATCCCCACGCGACCGACTACGCTGGCCATCTCCGCTTCTTTACTGACGTGGTGACGCGCTTGGAGAACCTCTCCGAGCGAGCTCATCATCTTGTTGAGGAGAGGGACCGCAGCCTGCTCGAGCGTGCATTCTCCCACATGTTCAGCCATCTTCAGAACACCTACCCTGACTTCGACTTCGACGTCGCGATTGCCCCAGTACTCGAGGCCATCCGGGGAAACCTGGCGCACTGGGTGGAGGACCACGTGGATGCGCTTGTTAGGGCCTTTGATTTCGACGACAACGGGGTGGTAGTTGTGGCGGACGAAGGTGACGTGGTCGACGATGGCGACGGCGATGCTGGTGCTGGTGATGGCGATGTCAGTGCCAGTGACAACAGCACCAGCAGTGCATCAGAAGATGACCCGGGGGACGCGGTGAGCGACATGTCTGTCTGATCCCGTGTTTCTCTGCTGTTCATCCTGCATACAAAAGCTCGGGCATGGCCCCAAAGGTTGTAAGAGCATTTTTGGAGGGGATGCCCCTCATGTAAAAAGATTTCCGTCTCTATGCTTTCAGGATTAATGGCGAATATATGCCCCATGAGCCTACGGGCCCTGCAACGAGCTTGTTGTTGTAATTTACCTTTAGGCAGGGCAAGCCCTGAACTGGCGCATGAGGTTGTGAGTTTCCACGGATCCCCTAAGGGACATACCGACCCGATCGAGAGGGCCTCGTGAGAGCTAGTGCCAGCCGTAGTATGGCATGCGAGTGGTGCACGCGTGCTTTGCCCAGCCCCGCTCACGAGGGGCTCACGAGGGGGAGGCAGCCAGTGCGAACTCCAACTTAAGGCAAGAACCAGAACACAAAGAATCACATGAACGAGAAAAGTTACCCTCCCCGCGCATACAAATGAAAATTCAACTTCAACTTAAATCCGAAGAAAGGAAACACGACTACAGAAAGGGAGTCAAAAAGCAAATGGCCGCGTCCGGCGCCTAGTCTAGTCTGCAAGTCTTCTCACCAGCGCGGAGCTAAGTGCTATCACTGGGCGTGGGAGGGAGACCCCGAGGCCCAAGGGCGGCCTCCTAAGACTCCGGGGCGTGTACATCCCCACTCATTATTACGTGAGAGTGTCACGGGCGGCGAGCTTCACAGGCACTGAACCTTCTTCACAGGCACCGGGCCTTGCTTCATATCGCCTGACGAGGGCCCCGCCTTGCGCCACCCTCAAGCACTATTGGCAGCGACCGGAAAACGAGGATGACGCCAAGGTGCAAAAGGGGACGCCAGCGGCGCCCTCTGTCGGTGTCAAAACCGGCGAATCTTGGGTAGGGGGTCCTGAAGTGTGCATCTAAGGCTAATGGTAATAGGAGGCGGGGGACACGATGTTTACCCAGGTTCGGGCCCTCTCTATGGAGGTAATACCCTACTTCCTGCTTGATTGATCTTGATGATATGAGTATTACAAGAGTTGATCTACCACGAGATCGTAGAGGCTAACCCTAGAAGCTAGGCTATGATTATGATTGTCCTTCTTGTCCTACAGACTAAACTCTCCGGTTTATATAGACACCAGAGGGGGCTAGGGTTACAAAGAGTCGGTTACAAAGAAGGGAATCTACATATCTGAATCACCAAGCTTGCCTTACATGCAAAGGTGAGTTCCACCCGGACACGGGACGAAGTCTTCTATCTGGATCTTCATAGTCCAACAGTCCGGCTAAAGTATATAGTTCGGCTGCCCGAGGACCCCTTAATCCAGGAAAACCCAACATTTGACCAAAGACATGATTCGGAGCTGATGCATATAAGGCCAAACTCGTGACGCCTAACACTCCTGAAGGTATTCGGACTTTACAATATATACCGGGCTGAATTACATCCCTTGGTAATGAACCCTAGATTTCAAGGTACGGGCAACAATCCGGCGTGACGAAAGAGCGCCTGTGGTGAGATCATAGATCTCGAAAACACACTGGCTGCTGCTTTTGTAACTTCTATTTAAGTGCGGTGAATCATAAGTTCACCGATAATGCCGGTATCACTCTTGGTCATTTTAAGTGCCAGGAGGGTATGAAACAACAAGAGGTAATAAAAAAAGGTTTACATAGGGTCTTAATCTAAAAAGAAACCTTTGAACGGGGCCCTGCTGCACGTCTGCGCCTTTATCTCCGTTGTGTCGTATCCTTGAGGGGTATAGTATGGTGGTCATCTGAAAAAAGAAAAAACCAGGTGAAAGAATCTGGTGTGACCGTGAGTAAAGTTGGTTTGTTTTAATGAACCATGAAAATGGAATTTCCTTAGTCAGAATAGGGTCAAGCCGAACTATGGACTTTTTACATACGGGCAGCCCCCAGCGCCACACAAGAATTTTGAGTGTATATTTATATATATGGGAATACATGTATAGTCTTCTTACGGGCTGTTTTTATGGGGGCATAACCACTAATCAAGCTGAGGTTTATCTAGGCTGCTACACCTAGGTGTGCGCCGAACACGTCTAGCTGTGTCCGCAGTCTTGACGACCAATGAGTTGCCCAGGTTAAAAAGGCCACTTCAAGATTCGGCTGCTAGAGCCGCCACGTATTCTTCTGTACAAAGAGAATGCTCTATGTTTCCGCTGATCGTGATGACGCCATGTGGACCAGGCATCTTGAATTTGAGATAAGCCTAATGCGGGACTGCATTGAAGCGGGTGAAGGACGTTCTTCCAAGTAGTGGATGATAGCCGCTTCGGAACGGAGCAATGTCGAAGATTAGTTCTTCGCTTCAAAAGTTATTGGGGGAACCGAATAAAACCTCCAACGTCAGAGAGCCAGTGCATCAGGCCTCTACGCCTGGTATCACTCCTTTAAAGGTACTGCTGCTTTGGTTGATTCTTGACGGGTCTATCACCATCTTGCGGACAGTGTCCTGATATATCAGATTGAGACTACTGCCGCCGTCCATAAGGACGCGGGTGAGATGGTAGGTATCCGCCGATTATTGGGTCGAGCACTAAGGCAGCCGAACCCCCATGACGAATACTAGTCGGATGATCCCTGTGATCAAATGTGATTGGGCTGGCCGAGCATGGGTTGACCTTAGGGGCGACAGGCTCTACAGTGTATACATCTCGGAGTGCGCGTTTGCGCTCCCTCTTTGGGATATCAGTGACATAAATCATGTTCACTGTTTTGACCTCCGGTGGAAATTTTTTCTATCCCCCTGTGTTCGGTTGGCGAGATTCGTCCTCATCTTCGCTTTGTGGCCCCTTCCCCTTGTGTTCCGCGTTGAACTTGCCGGCCTGCTTGAAGACCCCACATTCTCTGTTGGTGTGGTTAGCTGGCTTATCGGGGGTTCCATGAATCTGGCAGGACCTGTCTAGAATTTTATCTAGGCTGGATGGACCTTCTCTGCGCCTGGCTTTTTCCATTGACCAGGTTTAGAGCCCCTGAATCCGGTGTTTACCGCTGTATTGTCTAGGCTATCTTCATTGTTTTGATGTTTGTTTTTATTGTGTCGTGGTTTTCCATTGCCATCCCTGATTTCGGATGTGCCTGGGTTGCTGGTGCTGCTACGGGCCAACCAGCTGTCCTCACCCACGCAAAAGCGGGTCATGAGGGTGGTTAGGGCTGCCATTGTCCTTGGCTTTTCTCGGCCAAGGTGTCTGGCAAGCCATTCGTCCCGGACACTGTGCTTGAAAGCTGCTAGGGCTTCGGCATCCGGACAGTCGATGATTTGTCTTTTCTTGGTGAGAAATCTGTTACAAACCTTATGGGCTGACTCTCCGGGTTGTTGGGTTATGTGACTTAGATCGTCTGCATACGGAGGTCGGACATAGGTCCCTTGAATATTAGCCCTGAAAGCATCCTCGAGCTCCTCCCAGCTTCCGATAGAATTTTCGGGGAGGCTTTTCAGCCAGTACCGAGCTGGTCCTTTGAGCTCGAGGGGTAAGTATTTGATGGCGTGGAGATCATCTCCGTGTGCCATATGAATGTGAAGAATAAAGTCTTCTATCCAGACCGCAGGGTCTGTCATTCTGTCATATGCCTCAATATTTACGGGTTTAAACCCTACTAGAAATTCATGATCCAGCACCTCACCGGTGAAGCACAGGGGGTGCGCAGCGCCCCTGTATTTGGCTGTGTCGTGGCGTGAGTCCGACGGTTGTATTGTTCGATATGGTTCCGAACTGGTGAGTGACCAACATATTTGGTTTGATGGTTGTGATCCTTCGTAGGAGCACGTTCACGAGATCCATAGATGGACCTTGTTATGCCAGCCCTTTTGTCCAGGTCTTCACGTAAATCATGTTGCTAGTCCTGGGTTGCTACCTTCCTTTCATTATGGAGAGGGGATGCAGATTTGTGTGCGGCGTAAAAAGCCGCTCTGTCTCGACCACAAGGTGGTCGGTCCGGTTGGTCCGCCAAATAGTTATTCAGCGGTATGGGCGCTATAGCCTCGTTGTCGAATTCAGGCAGCAGTTTACATTTGGGATAGCTCTTTGTTTGGCGATTACCGCCATAATTTTCCTCAGTGTCGAGCAGTTTGTTCAATCTATCGTTGAGCGTATCCTGTGCAGCTTGAAGCCATTGCTTCTGCTTCTTCAAGCTCCTTGCAGTGGCGATAAGTCTCTGCTGGAGGCGTTCTCGTTCCACTTGTTTTTCAGGGATGATGAATGCATCGTCATCTAGACTGTTCTCTTCTTTGGAGACAGGTTGATAAGTGGTGTCTTCGGCATCACTGTAATCGAACTGCGGCCCCGGACTGTATTCGCCGTCTCCCTGCTCGTCCTGCTTCATGGATGGGTCCGCAGGGTCTTCATTGTCTTAGGCGTTGTCAGGGGCATTATTTTCTTTTGTGCCGGTATCGCTATTTTGACCATGGCGTGGTTTAGAGCGGCGCCGTTAACGTCGGCGCTTCAGCTGCTTCTCAGGAGGCTTATCCTCAACTGGGTCCTTTTTGTCATCGCCATTGTTGTCTTTAGGTGTATCCACCATGTAGATGTCATATGAAGAGGTGGCTGTCTAGCGCCCTGTGGGCGGTGGTTCCTGTTCTTCTCCTGCATCGTCGTCCATACCGTCGATGTCTTTGGAGTCAAAGTCAAGCATGTCGCTCAAGTCATCGACAATGGCTATCAAGTGTGTGGTGGGTGGGCAATAAAGTTCTTCGTCATCCGCTTCCCACTCAAGCCGGACATAGTTCGGCCAAGAATCTCCTGACAAGGAGAGAGATTTCAGAGAGTTCAACACATCACCCAAGGGCGAGTGTTGGAAGATGTCCGTGGAGGTAAACTCCATGGTCGGCGCCCAATTAGATTCGACGGGCACAGACACACGCGGTTCGGAACCTATATACGGAGAGGAGTCCGAGGGTCCGATGACACAGACCTTGTTGGAGGTTGAATCTGTGTTCGGCTCTAGCGCCGTTGAGTATGCAGCTTTCATGGCGGGGTCAATCCTCCCGTCCTCGGATGGCACGATCTGCACCGGATCTAAGGGCAGGGCAGTTGCAGGCGTTGTCTCCTGAGCATGATCCGATGATAGATTTAGGTCATGTTCATCGTGGCTACAGGGTGCCGCCGTCATGGGCTCGAATCCGTCGAAGATCAAGTCTCTGCGGTTGTCGGCAGTGTAGTTCAAGCTTCCAAATCTGACCTGATGGCCAGGGGCGTAGCTATTGATCTGCTCTAGATGGCCAAGCGAGTTGGCCCGCAGTGCGAAGCCGCCGAATACGAAGATCTGTCCAGGGAGAAAAATCTCACCCTGGACTGCATCATTGTAGATGATTGAAGGAGCCATCAAGCCTTATGGTGACGACACAGTGGAACTCTCAATGAAAGCACCAATGTCGGTTTCAAAACTGGCAGATCTCGGGTAGGGGGTCCCAAAATGTGCGTCTAAGGCTAATGGTAACAGGAGGCGGGGGACACGATGTTTACCCAGGTTTGGGCCCTCTCTATGGAGGTAATACCCTACTTCCTGCTTGTTTGATCTTGATGATATGAGTATTACAAGAGTTGATCTACCACGAGACCGTAGAGGCTAACCCTAGAAGCTAGCCTATGATTATGATTATCCTTCTTGTCCTACGGACTAAACCCTCCAGTTTATATAGACACCGGAGGGGGCTAGGGTTACACAGAGTCGGTTACAGAGAAGAGAATCTACATATCCGAATCGCCAATTTTGCCTTCCACACAAAGAAGAGTCCCAACCGGACACGGGACGAAGTCTTCTATCTGGTATCTTCATAGTCCAACAGTCCGACTAAAGTATATACTCCGGTTGTCCGAGGACCCCTTAATCCAGGACTCCCTCACCCTCGGCGACCACGGGTCCTCTACTGGGGGCAGGCTTTGCAGCACCTCCTCGACAGAGGGCATACCTCACGGGGTGCTTTTCTCCGTGCGCCGCGGGGAGGAGCCTTGCTCCCGGCCCCTCGCCTGAAGCCCCCAGTGTGCTCCTCCTGGTGGGAG
Organism: Triticum aestivum; assembly: GCF_018294505.1. Lineage (NCBI taxonomy): Eukaryota > Viridiplantae > Streptophyta > Magnoliopsida > Poales > Poaceae > Triticum > Triticum aestivum. The sequence goes on from NC_057804.1 coordinate 618,337,374, forward strand.
GGAGGCTGCCGAGCTAGGGCAGCCGTCCGCTGCTGCAACCTGAACCTCCCGCGACCCATGGTTAGCGTAAGCTTGCTCTTGAGGAATTAGTGGTACCCGGTAGCTGCTGCTGCTGCCGGTGCGGTTGGCGAGGCACCCTTGAGGCTCCTCGAAGGGCTCTGCTTCTAGCGTCTCTTCCTCCCAGCCTGGCCCGAGGAATGAGCCAGGGTCGTCCTCCGGCGCGTATTCCCGATCCACCATGCGGGGCACATAAGCCTCCGAAGCTGCCGCCTCGAAGACTTCGCCGTAGTGCCTCACACTGCATGTTGCCTGGACTAGCGCGCCATCTTGAGGATGGTAGAGAGGCGGCGGCCCGCTCAGGCCGTAGGCAACGCGCATGCCCTGATTCACCAGAGGTGGTGCTGGCACGATCTGGCGCCCGGCGCCGGTGATTGAGCTGGTGTCGATGAAGCCTTCCGGCACGCTTGGGGGCACGCGGGTGCGGGAAGGCCCGCCGTGCGATCTGGCCGGGGCCCGGGGTGCAAGATGAAGCAGAAAGGCGGTGCCCCCGGGGCCGCAGCGTCCAGGAGCTCGGAAACACGCTCCAGCAACGTTTCCCGTCCGCTCTCCATCAACCTGCATCGTAGCAGCTCCCGGGCCACAGTGAGCGTGGTCTCATGTTTTTTTTTCTCATTATGTGTGCGGCGCCGTGGCCGCAGCGTGGCTTGAGGCCCTCGCAGCTGCCCGCACCTGCCGCGGGGTAAGGGCGGACGATGTGTTACCGCGCCGCCCACGCCCACGCCACATTGAATTCCTCACGAGATACCGCGGTTCCCCCATCGGTCGTAGACGAGCTCGGATTCACACCGGAGTGCTCCTCCCCACCATATGCAGTGTCAACCATACTCTTCGAACGACAAAGTCCTTAAAAAGAGATGAGGCTCTGATACCAATTGAAAGGATCAATATAGTTGACTAGAGGGGGGGGGGGAGTGAATAGGCAAATAACAATTTTTAGCTTTTCTTTACCAATTTCAACTTTGCATCAAAGTAGGTTGTCTAGAAATGCAACTAGGCGAGCAACCTATATGATGCAATAACAACAAGCACACAAGCAAGCAAGAGATACAACACAAAGTAGGCTTCCACAAGTAAAGGTGAGAGATAACCAAATGGGGAACCGATGGAGATGAGGATGTGTTACCGAAGTTCCTTCCTTTTAAGGGTAAGTACGTCTACGTTAGAGCGGTGTGGAGGCACAATGCTCCCCAAGAAGACACTAGGGCCACCGTATTCTCCTCATGCCCTCACACAATGCGAGATGCCGTGATTCCACTATTGGTGCCCTTGGAGGCGGCGACCGAACCTTTACAAACAAGGTTGGTGCAATCTCCACACTGAATTGGAGGCTCCCAACGACACCATGAAGCTTCAGCACAATGGACTATGGCTCCGAGGTGACCTCAATCGTCTAGGGTGCTCAAACACCCAAGAGTAACAAGATCCGCTAGGGATTAGTGGGGGAATCAAATTTCTCTTGGTGGAAGTGTAGATCCAGGCCTTCTCAACCAATCCCGAGCAAATCAACAAGTTTGATTGGCTAGGGAGAGAGATCGGGCGAAAATGGAGCTTGGAGCAACAATGGAGCTTGGGGGGAAGAGGTGAGTCAACCGTGAGGGGGCTAGGGTTACAAAGAGTCGGTTACAAAGAAGGGAATCTACATATCCGAATCGCCAAGCCTTCCATGCAAAGGTGAGTTCCACCCGGACACGGGACGAAGTCTTCTATCTGGATCTTCATAGTCCAACAGTCCGGCTAAAGTATATAGTTCGGCTGCCCGAGGACCCCTTAATCCAGGACTCCCTCAGTAGCCCCTGAACCAGGCTTCAGTGATGATTGAGTCCGGTGTGCAGATTGTCTTTGGCATTGCAAGGCGGGTTCCTTCTCCGAATACTCCAAAGTAGATCCTTGAACACAAGAATCATGTCCGGCTCTGCAAAACAAATTCCACATACCACTATAGAGAGAACAATATTCCACAAGTCTAATCTGCTGACAACTTTTCCATAGCGTGACATCACATCACAGCCCGGTTATTATTCGAACCGTTTTCCCAACCTGCTACCACACGTTACGCGGGGCGGTTTTTTTGGCACGTCTTGTCGAAACAGAGATCGTGTCCCCTTATTACGGGATTCTCATCAATACGGGCATGGGTAACCCAACCGTTCCGCGGGTAGGATTCCTTGGGAATAGGCAAGTTTCAAAGGCCACGCGGGAGATGCTTGATATTCGTCCTCTTTATAAAGAGACCAAGGCCCATATTTTTCTTCCACGCTTAATCCCCTCCTTCTCCCACCTCGAGTTCCAACACCCAAGGCTTTAACCCAAACGCTCCAAACTTTCGACCATGTCCGGATCCAGCCTTCAAGGCCGGTGGATGGCCTCCTCTGCCATAGAGGAGGACATCAAGAAGCTTAGGGAGGCAAGGTACTTGACCGCGGAAATCCTCCACGGGCTTCCTGCTCAAGGGCAGGTTATCCCTACTCCCAAATCCAATGAGAGTGTTGTGTTTATCTCTCACTTCCTCCAAGGGCTAGGCCTCGGTCTTCATCCCTTTGTTAGATGTACTATTACGGACTAGATTTTCATGATCTAGCTCTGGATTCCTTCCTTCACATCTCATCGTTCATCGTCGTGTGTGAGGCCTTCCTCCGCATTACTCCACACTTCGGCTTATGGCTCAAGACCTTCAATGTGACGCCGAAGATGATCGATGGGAAACACATGGAGTGCGGAGGGGCTAAAATAAGCAAATGTGCTAATACTTTATGGCCAAAGAGTTCTTTCCCGGAGGCTTCTGACCTATGGCAACGGGAGTTGTTTTATATCACAGCACCCCGAGGTAAAAAGTGGGCGGCTGACCCTGCCTTCCGCTCCGGTCCTCCGCCACAGCTTGCCTCATGGGTCAACAAGGGGCTGGACTGGGGATCGGTCGATGATGTGCGGACATTGCAAAGCTGCATTCAGGATCTCATCAATAAGGACATTAGTCTTGTCAAGGTAATCCAAGTAATGCTAGTTCGACAGGTCCTGCCATGCCAGCGACGACCTCTCCTTATGTGGGAGTTCAATCCAAAAGGACCACAAACCATTCAACACTTCTTCGGCACGACGCTCGAAGGGATGTATCAATTATTCTTCGGATCACGAATAAAGTGTCCGGATACAACAAAGGACGCATGCCTCGATTGCAACCATCCAGATACCCAGGTAAGTACCCCACAACCTAACATGTTGTCGTTATATTTATCATAATGTTATTTTGAAAAACCATCCTCGGCCAGGGTTGGATAAAAAAGGCAGAGAGGATCAGGTGTTCAGCGCCTCTTCCCGAAGATTCAGTGGATCCGGTGTTAACCAGGATGCTGGCTCGCGCACCATATATATCAAGTGCCATCGGGGGAAGACAAGGAGAGGAGTGGGGAGGTCAAAAGTGGCCTTCATACTGGTGGTACGTTATGCACTGTATCCGGGAAAATTGGAACTCCCGTGTCGGAGGATGAGCGGGGAGGAGAATCTAGTATTCCCTCCCCCCACGGGAAGAGAAGGGCCACCCCCGAAGATTTGAAGGCAGAGGTCTCCAAGCGAGGGAAGAAATCCCTATCAGGGGGTCCTAACTCGGGAGGCAACATTGTCGCACAACGCCCTCAAGGGGGCCAGCCGTTAGCCGAGACGTAAGTGAACAAAGGTGCTCTTTAAGCATACCACATTCTTTTCCCGTTTATGATAGTAACATCTAAAACGTATGTTTTGCATTTCGGTCTATAGCCTTCCGCAACAATCTTCGTCCTCGGGGGATCTTCTTTCGGAGATGATGGAGAGCGAGACGCCTCCTCATACTTCCCCGCCCCATAAGGAGGATGACCCCGAGGTGTCGTCTTGGAGGATCTCTCCCGATCCGCAAAGGAGGACGAGGCCAGAAGGTGAATCTTTGGCCGCCCGAGGTCCGGGGTGTTCGGCTCCTAGAGAGACCAAAAACAAAAGCCCCGGACTATCCGACATACAGCCAGATACATTGATGGGTCTTCTGCGGCAAGCGTCTATTTCAGAGGAACGCCGTACCTTAATAGGTATGGTGATTAAGAGAATTTCGTCTGCGAAAAGTGGACTGGATGAAGCCTTTAAGAGCCTGTTAAGAGGCTTCGAGGTATGTAATGTGGCATTTTTTATTTGTACCGCAAACGCAAGGTGCACTGTGTGTAGATAGTAGCCCCTGAGACTCTGGTTGCCATCCGAACGGGGTGATCAGAGGATCAAAAATAGGAATAATCTCAGGTAATGATTTTGCCAATTTTGTACACAGGCAGCTGCAGCCCTGGCAACTGCCCGGGCCGCCGAATTTGCCGAACTGAAGCGGCAACTTGATGTGGCGGATAAGGACATCATGCTCGTGGATAAGCGTCTTGATGAGGTGCAAGGTATGTATTTTGGGCGGTCAGTAAGTATAAATGAGAGCATGATGCCAGGATTTATAATATGCTTTAACTGCAGATGTTGCTGCCACCGTGGAGACTCTTTGGGCTGAGCTTGTGCGTACTAAGGAGCAAGCCAGGATAAGCGACGCGGCTGCCGAAAAGGCAGCTAGTGAATTGAAAGCCGGACAGGCTGCTCATCACCGAAGTGAGGAGAAAATAGCCATTATGGCTCTTGAGCTGAAGGATGCCGCTGGCCGATATGAGCTTCTCGAAAGAGAGAACCAAACAAAAACGGCAGACCTAGAGAAAGCCTTACAGAAGGCAAAGGAAACTCGATCTGAGAATAGAGTGGCTCGGGAGGAGCTCTGGAAAGCCGGCGAGATCGTGCCTGGGAAGCCCTCTCTATTGCGAACTAAATTCTGCGATCCAAAGTATGCCCCTCTTGATCAAATGTGGAGTTCTCCAGACGCGTACTTGGACTTGTCAAAGAGCGCTACCGATGCGATGCAATTTTTCCAAGACCAAGAAGATCATGAAGCGGAAAGACTGTTCTGGTCGTAGTTCAGCATGCCAAGGAGTCCGCTGCTGTTGAACGAGCAGATGGCCAAATGGGCAGAGCTCCATCAGTTATCCGGACTTGCCATGAAGGCTGTCGTGGATTGCCTGTGGCCCGAGAAACCAAGTCCGGGTAGTTATTTTGGTTTGGTGCAACGATTTATTCATGCGGTGCCGCATATCAATGCTATCAAGCGGTCAATGTGTATAGAGGGTGCACGGATGGCCCTTGCCCGTGTGAAGACATACTGGGCGAAAATGGAGGCCACCGATATTGCGACAAGGGGTCCACCCGGGGGCCAGGACCTACCCGAGTACTATTTTGAAGAAGTCTTAGAGGGTGGCCGCTTAATAGAGGCTCAGTGCTCAAAAATTATCATGTTTGAATGACATGTATTCAGATTGTAAGAACAATGCTTATGGTAATAAAGGCTATTTCTATACTTTTGCCAGTAAAGTATTTTAGTGCCTCCTGTGCGGCCATTTGTGTATATATGAATATAACCTGAATGTTTGCAGTCGTCGGCTTCAACCCCCTCGCGTATAACGCAGGGGTGTTCGGAAAAGCACTTAATCACACTTTTAATCCAACGTCTTGGTCCATTAAGGAGGTGATAGTGCGGCAAACTAGGCAATCGGACTATAGAGCTTTAACACTTTCACTTAGCCATAGGAGTTTGACAGTGGGGCTACTATATAGCCCCTGGTATGTCCGTGTTTTATCCGAATATGGCGCGTTTACATACGTGACCGGGAAACCGGTCCTTCGTTAATGTGTAGGAATCGCGAGGATACCGTTGAGTCATCGAGTTGTTGACCAGTCTCTCGCTTTATCATGATAGTTAGTTTTCGGCATTCTCTACTGAGGTGCTCATCTGGATGAACCAGGGCACAATCGCAGTAGTTCTCCTTGTGCCACCTTAGCCGATAAAGCAAAACGTAAGGTAGCAAAACATGGGAGCCAGGAAAACCCAACATTTGACCAAAGACATGATTCAGAGCTGATGCATATAAGGCCAAACTCGTGACGCCTAACACTCCTGAAGGTATTCAGACTTTACAATATATACCGGGCTGAATTGCAGCCCTTGGTAATGAACCCTAGATTTCAAGGTACGGGAAACAATCTGGCATGACGAAAGAGCGCCTGTGGTGAGATCGTAGATCTCGAAAACACACTGGCTGCTGCTTTTGTAACTTCTATTTAAGTGCGGTGAATCATAAGTTCACCGATAATGCCGGTATCACTCTTGGTCATTTTAAGTGCCAGGAGGGTATGAAACAACAAGAGGTAATAAAAAAGGTTTACATAGGGTCTTAATCTAAAAAGAAACCTTTGATCGGGGCCCTGCTGCACGTCTGCGCCTTTATCTCCGTTGTGCCGTATCCTTGAGGGGTATAGTATGGTGGTCATCTGAAAAAAGAAAAAACCAGGTGAAAGAATCTAGTGTGACCGTGAGTAAAGTTGGTTTGTTTTAATGAACCATGAAAATGTAATTTCCTTAGTCCGAATAGGGTCAAGCCGAACTATGGACTTTTTACATACGGGCAGCCCCCAGCGCCACACAAGAATTTTGAGTGTATATTTATATATATGGGAATACATGTATAGTCTTCTTACGGGCTGTTTTTATGGGGGCATAAACACTAATCAAGCTGAGGTTTATCTAGGCTGCTACACCTAGGTGTGCGCCGAACACGTCTAGCTGTGTCCACAGTCTTGACGACCAATGAGTTGCCCAGGTTAAACAGGCCACTTCAAGATTCGGCTGCTAGAGCCGCCACGTATTCTTCTGTACAAAGAGAACGCTCTGTGTTTCCGCTGATCGTGATGACGCCATGTGGACCGGGCATCTTGAATTTGAGATAAGCATAATGCGGGACTGCATTGAAGCGGGTGAAGGACGTTCTTCCAAGTAGTGCATGATAGCCGCTTCGGAACGGAGCAATGTCGAAGATTAGTTCTTCGCTTCGAAAGTTATTGGAGGAACCGAATACAACCTCCAACGTTAGAGAGCCAGTGCATCGGGCCTCTACGCCTGGTATCACTCCTTTAAAGGTACTGCTGCTTTGGTTGATTCTTGATGGGTCTATCCCCATCTTGCGGATAGTGTCCTGATATATCAGATTGAGACTACTGCCGCCGTCCATAAGGACGCGGGTGAGATGGTAGGTATCCGTCGATTATTGGGTCGAGCACTAAGGCAGCCGAACCCCCATGACGAATACTAGTCGGATGATCCTTGTGATCAAATGTGATCGGGCAGGCCGAGCATGGGTTGACCTTAGGGGCGACAGGCTCTACAGTGTATACATCTCAGAGTGCGCGTTTGCGCTCCCTCTTTGGGATATGAGTGACATAAATCATGTTCACTGTTTTGACCTCCGGTGGAAATTTTTCTGCCCCCCTGTGTTCGGTTGGCGAGATTCGTCCTCATCTTCGCTTTGTGGTCCCTTCCCCTTGTATTCTGCGTTGAACTTGCCGGCCTGCTTGAAGACCCCACATTCTCTGTTGGTGTGGTTAGCTGGCTTATCGGGGGTGCCATGAATCTGGCAGGACCTGTCTAGAATTTTATCTAGGCTGGATGGACCTTCTCTGCGCCTGGCTTTTTCCATTGACCAGGTTTAGAGCCCCTGAATCCGGCGTTTACCGCTGTATTGTCTGGGCTATCTTCATTGTTTTGACGTTTGTTTTTATTGTGTCGTGGTTTTCCATTGCCATCCCTGATTTCGGATGTGCATGGGTCGCTGGTGCTACTACGGGCCAACCAGTTGTCCTCACCCGCGCAAAAGCGGGTCATGAGGGTGGTTAGGGCTGCCATTGTCCTTGGCTTTTCTCGGCCGAGGTGTCTCGCAAGCCATTCGTCCCGGACACTGTGCTTGAAAGCTGCTAGGGCTTCGGCATCCGGACAGTCGATGATTTGTCTTTTCTTGGTGAGAAATCTGTTACAAACCTTACGGACTGACTCTCCGGGTTGTTGAGTTATGTGACTTAGATCGTCTACATACGGAGGTCGGACATAGGTCCCTTGAATATTAGCCCTGAAAGCATCCTCGAGCTCCTCCCAGCTTCCGATAGAATTTTCGGGGAGGCTTTTTAGCCAGTACCGAGCTGGTCCTTTGATCTCGAGGGGTAAGTATTTGATGGCGTGGAGGTCATCTCCGCGTGCCATATGAATGTGAAGAATAAAGTCTTCTATCCAGACCACAGGGTCTGTCGTTCTGTCATATGCCTCAATATTTACGGGTTTAAACCCTACTAGAAATTTATGATCCAGCACCTCATCGGTGAAGCACAGGGGGTGCGCAGCGCCCCTGTATTTGGCTGTGTCGTGGCGTGAGTCCGACGGTTGTATTGTTCGGTGTTGGTTCCGAACTGGTGAGCGACTGACATATTTGGTTTGATGGTTTTGATCCTTCATAGGAGCACGTTCTCGAGATCCATAGATGGACCTTGTTATGCCAGCCCTTTTGTCTAGGTCTTCACATAAATCATGTTGCTGGTCCTGGGTTGCTACCTTCCTTTCATTATGGAGAGGGGATGCAGATTTGTGTGTGGCGTAAAAAGCCGCTCTGTCTCGACCACAAGGTGGTTGGTCTGGTTGGTCCGCCAAATAGTTATTCGGCGGTATGGGCGCTATAGCCTCGTTATCGAATTCGGGCAGCAGTTTACATTTGGGATAGCTCTTTGTTTGGCGATTACCGCCATATTTTTCCTCAGTGTCGAGCAGTTCGTTCCATCTATCGTTGAGCGTATCCTGTGCAACTTGAAGCCATTGCTTCTGCTTCTTCAAGCTCCTTGCAGTGGCGATAAGTCTCTGCTAGAGGCATTCTCGTTCCACTTGTTTTTCAGGGATGATGAATGCATCGTCATCCAGACTATTCTCTTCCTTGGAGACAGGTTGATAAGTGGTGTCTTCGGCATCATTGTAATCGAACAACGGCCCCGGACTGTGTTCGCCGTCTCCTTGCTCGTCCTGCTTCATGGCTGGGTCCGCGGGGTCTTCATTGTCTTAGGCGTTGTCAGGGGCATTATTTTCTTTTGTGCCGGTATCGCTATTTTGACCATGGCGTGGTTTAGAGCGGCGCCATTAACGTCGGCGCTTCGGCTGCTTCTTAGGAGGCTTATCCTCAATTGGGTCCTTTTTGTCATCGCCATTGTTGTCTTTAGGTGTATCTACTATGTAGATGTCATATGAAGAGGTGGCTGTCCAGCGCCCTGTGGGCGGTGGTTCCTGTTCTTCTCCTGCATCGTCGTCCATACCGTTGATGTCTTCGGAGTCAAAGTCAAGCATGTCGGTCAAGTCGTCGACAATGGCTATCAAGTGGGTGGTGGGTGGGCAATACAGTTCTTCGTCATTCGGTTCCCACTCAAGCCGGACATAGTTTGGCCAAGAATCTCCTGACAAGGAGAGAGATTTTAGAGAGTTCAACAAATCACCCAAGGGCGAGTGTTGGAAGATGTCCGCGGAGGTAAACTCCATGGTCGGTGCCCAATTAGATTCGACGGGCACAGACACATGCGGTTCGGAACCTATATACGGAGAGGAGTCCGAGGGTCCGATGACACAGACCTCGTTGGAGGTTGAATCTGTGTTCGGCTCTAGCACCGTTGAGTATGCAGCTTCCATGGTGGGGTCGATCCACCCCTCCTCGGATGGCATGATCTGCACTGGATCTAAGGCCAGGGCAGTTGCAGGCGTTGTCTCCTGAGCATGATCCGATGATAGATTTAGGTCATGTTCATCGTGGCTACAGGGCGCCGCCGTCATGGGCTCGAATCCGTCGAAGATCAAGTCTCCGCGGTTGTCGGCGGTGTAGTTCAAGCTTCCAAATCTGACCTGATGGCCAGGGGCGTAGCTATTGATCTGCTCTAGATGGCCAAGCGAGTTGGCCCGCAGTGTGAAGCCGCCGAATATGAAGATCTGTGCAGGGAGAAAAATCTCACCCTGGACTGCATCATTGTAGATGATTGAAGGAGCCATCAAGCCTTATGGTGACAATACAATGGAACTCTCAATGAAAGCACCAGTGTCGGTTTCAAAACCGGCGGATCTCGGGTAGGGGGTCCCAAACTGTGCGTCTAAGGCTAATGGTAACAGGAGGCGGGGGACACAATGTTTACCCAGGTTTGGGCCCTCTCTATGGAGGTAATACCCCTACTTCCTGCTTGTTTGATCTTGATGATATGAGTATTACAAGAGTTGATCTACCACGAGACCGTAGAGGCTAACCCTAGAAGCTAGCCTATGATTATGATTGTCCTTCTTGTCCTACAGACTAAACCCTCCAGTTTATATAGACATCGGGGGGGGGGGGGCTAGGGTTACACAGAGTCGGTTACAGAGAAGGGAATCTACATATCCGAATCGCCAATTTTGCCTTCCACACAAAGAAAAGTCCCACCCGGACACGGGACGAAGTCTTCTATCTGGTATCTTCATAGTCCAACAGTCCGACTAAAGTATATACTCCGGTTATCCGAGGACCCCTTAATCCAGGACTCCCTCACCCTTGGCGACCACGGGTCCTCTACTGGGGGTAGCCTTTGCAGCACCTCCCCGACAGAGGGCCTACCTCACAGGGTGCTTTTCTCCGTGCGCCGCGGGGAGGAGCCTTGCTCCCGGCCCCTCGCCTGAAGCCCCCAGTGCGCTCCTCCTGGTGGGAGGGAGGCTGCCGAGCTAGGGCAGCCGTCCGCTGCTGCAACCTGAACCTCCCGCGACCCATGGTTAGCGTAAGCTTGCTCTTGAGGAATTAGTGGTACCCGGTAGCTGCTGCTGCCGGTGCGGTTGGCGAGGCTCCCTTGAGGCTCCTGGAAGGGCTCTCTTCTAGCGTCTCTTCCTCCCAGCATGGCCCGAGAAACGAGCCAGGGTCGTCCTCCGGCGCGTATTCCCGATCCACCATGCGGGGCACGTAAGCCTCCGACGCTGCCGCCTCAAAGACTTCGCCGTAGTGCCCCACACTGCATGTTGTCTGGCCTAGCGCGCCGTCTTGAGGATGGTAGAGAGGCGGCGGCCCACTCAGGCTGTAGGCAATGCGCATGCCCTGATTCACCGGAGGTGGTGCTGGCACGATCTGGCGCCCGGCGCCGATGATTGAGCTGGTGTCGATGAAGCCTTCCGGCACGCCTTGGGGCACGCGGGTGCGGGAAGGCCCGCCGTGCGATCCGGCCGGGGCCCGGGGTGCAAGATGGAAGCAGAAAGGCGGCACCCCCGGGGCCGTGGCATCCAGGAGCTCGGAAACGCGCTCCAGCAACGTATCCCGTCCGCTCTCCATCAACCTGCATCGTAGCAGCTCCCGGGCCACAGTGAGCGTGGATCTCATGTTTTGTTTTTCCCGTCGGGTGTGCAGCGCCGTGGCCGCAGCGTGGCTTGAGGCCCTCGCAGCTGCCCGCACCTGCCGCAGGGTAAGGGCGGGCGGTGTGTTACCGCGCCGCCCACGCCCACGCCACATTGAATTCCTCACGAGAGACCGCGGTTCCCCCATCGGCCGTAGACGAGCTCGGATTCACACCGGAGTGCTCCTCCCCACCGTCTGCAGTGTCAACCATACTCTTCGGACGACAAAGTCCTTAAAAAGAGATGAGGCACTGATACCAATTGAAAGGATCGATATAGTTGACTAGAGGGGGGGAGTGAATAGGCAAATAACAATTTTTAGTTTTTCTTTACCAATTTCAACTTTGCATCAAAGTAGGTTGTCTAGAAATGCAACTAGGCGAGCAACCTATATGATGCAATAACAACAAGCACACAAGCAAGCAAGAGATACAACACAAATTAGGCTTTCACAAGTAAAGGTGAGAGATAACCAAATGGGGAACCGATGGAGACGAGGATGTGTTACCGAAGTTCCTTCCTTTTAAGGGTAAGTACGTCTACGTTAGAGCGCTGTGGAGGCACAATGCTCCCCAAGAAGACACTAGGGCCACCGTATTCTCCTCATGCCCTCACACAATGCGAGATGTCGTGATTCCACTATTGGTGCCCTTGGAGGCGGCGACCGAACCTTTACAAACAAGGTTGGGGCAATCCCCACACTGAATTGGAGGCTCCCAATGACACCATGAAGCTTCAGCACAATGGACTATGGCTCCGAGGTGACCTCAACCGTCTAGGGTGCTCAAACACCCAAGAGTAACAAGATCCGCTAGGGATTAGTGGGGGAATCAAATTTCTCTTGGTGGAAGTGTAGATCCAGGCCTTCTCAACCAATCCCAAGCAAATCAACAAGTTTGATTGGCTGGGGAGAGAGATCGGGCGAAAATGGAGCTTGGAGCAATGATGGAGATTGGGGGAAAGAGGTGAGTCAACCGTGAGGAAGAAGACCTCCTTTTATAGTGGGGGGGGGGGACAATCCAACCGTTACCCCCCAAAACAGCCCCGCAGAGGGCAGTACTACTGCTAGGCCCAGCGGTACTACCGCACCACCTAGCGGTACTGCCGTGCAGTTTGGGAGGGCACGAAGGAGAGCAGGACTTGGACCATGTGTGGTACTGCAGTGGTGGTAGGGCGGTACTACCGCTTGCAAGCGGTACTACCGCATCTATTGCCGCGGCTTAGTGTTGCACAATCCGACACAAGAGGCGACCCCCTCGAATCGAGGCGGTAGGAGCCCGGTACCGCAGCGGTACTACGGCTGAGGACCCCCAGGCGGTACTACCGCTACGGAGCGGTACTGCCACATGAGGCTCTTGAGCGGTACTACCGCTGGGCATCGCGGTACTACCGCTGGGACCAAACAAAGCACAAATGAATGAGAAGAAAGCTCCATCGAAGTGGGAAGGCTCAGGGGGGTGCAAAGAGGATGTGTACGTGATGATTCCACCCTAGCCTTACCAAAGCGGATCCCCTCTTGATAGTACGGTGACTCCTACAAAACATGTCCACCAAAACAGAAATGAAAGAGCTACACCATCTTTGATCAGAACTCCGAGGGGAAGGAATCTTCTCATGCCAAGGGATGAATATCTAAAAAGCTCAAGGCAAACGATTAGACCACACACGTGTTTTCATCAATCACCAAAACTACATAGAGAGATATGCCTTAACAATCTCCCCCTTTTTGGTCGATTGATGGCAACCAGGGATTTGCACAAAGATAGGACATGAAAGTAAAGATAAACTCGGGATTACAAAATATAGACGGGCTCCCCCTGAATGTGTGCACCTAATTATAGGTGCCTTTGGAATGCCAGGCACACACATTAGGATCAACACTCCCCCTATATTTTATAGTCCAACAACCTAAGCAGAAGGGTACATGTGAGCAGGGTATATATGATAATAGAGTATAAGCATGCAACTCATAAGATACCAAAGTACTCGATAGACATAGATAATAACAGATAAGGTAGCATATGTCTCACACCATATGAACTGGAACTATGTCTCACAGACACAAAACCAACCAAAGCAAACGACGAGAGAAAAGACAAACAGACCACAAACACGCACTCGTAACAAAGCAAAGATGCAAATCCCTGGACTCTCTCCCCCTTTGGCATTGAGACGCCAAAAAGGCAAAGAGCGTTGCTACGGCTCCAGGTGATAGCAAACTGTGGATCTCGAGCATCACATCCCAGCGGGATCGTCTGCACCGCCGTCATTGGTAGGAACCTGCTCGGTGTCAGAATCAGTCCACGGGCAGTGCTGCTGAACCCACTCCTCCTCATCAGTGATCCTACCCTCAGAACCGCTGGCAACTATTGCACCCAACTGATGCATGAGCTCCTTATGATGGCTCCGGGCCTTCTTCTCAGAGACATGAGACATGTACTGGCCATGAGACTCCATGCAGAAAAGTTTCTTCATCTTGCGCTTGATCTTCTTTGCCCAAGAGGGCTCCACTCCGGAGGGCTCATAGTCCCCATCATCCTCGGCCTCTGCCTCGCCCTCGGTCTCCATGTTAGCAGCAGTAGATGGGCGTCCAGACTTAGGAGCTGGGGTGCTCCAATTATCCTTCTTCCTCAGACGCTTAATCTCACGAGAAACCAACTCTCCAGTTTCTAGCAACACTCTAGGATAGGTATGTGCCCAAGTCTTCTCAATGAGCAACATGATAAACGGGCCATAGATCGGGCATTTGCGCTCAAAAACGGCAGAGAGAAGTTCAGACCACATGACATGGGAAATGTCCAGGGCCTCGCCAGTGTTTGCATCCTTCTCATGCTGGCGGAAGAGAAGCATATCCACTAGATAGGCATGGACCATATACATATTCCTGATACAAGGGAAGAGAGTCTCACGAAAGACGCGATGAAGGATGTCCAGAAAGGCAGGCAGCTCATAGGTCTCCTTCTCAGTCACGGGGTGAGTATTCACAGTACAGTAGGGCCATAGGGCTTGCTTGTGAGTGGAGGTAGCATTGCGGTGAGGGCGGAAACCAACTAGAGTCTCAAGCCCATGATCTTCCACCCCAAGCAACTCCATGAAGGCCTTCCACTTGACAGAAAGCAGCTTGCTATTTGTCATCCAAGTCAGAGTCCTTTCTTCATCAGTCCCAAGATGGACAGTGGCATAGAATTGAGCCACCAAATCTGCATCATAGTCCTTGTTGAACTGCATGATTCTGAGAATGTTCAGCTGAGTGCACATTTGAAGGGCTTCACCAAAGTACCCAGGGTCCTTCTCCATAGCATCCGTGTTGATGGAACACACATCAACATAGAGGTTCCTTTTAGTCTTGATCACATCAAAGTAGATGGCAAACTGAAAATGGTTCCAGAACGGGCGGTTGAACAAAGTGGGTTCTTGGTCTTCCGCATAGGGGTTGCGGCGACGCCTTTTCCAGAATTCGTTGGCAGTCATTTCAGTCACGGTCTTGCCCCTCGGCTTTGGCTTGTTGGCAGGCTTCTTCTGAAGTTGAGGCGGAGGTTGAGCACTTGAGGAACCACCCGCTGGCTCAGAGGTACGGTAGCGCTTGGACGTTGAACGGCCGGGGTTGACACAGCGGGCTTGCTGCGGAGGATGTTCATCACCTGGAACCAAACACACGAGCATAAGAAACAACACGAAAGAAAGAGCATAAGCCTTCAAACAAAACAGCATGGATCAAAAAGTGGTAGGCAAAAGATGGAATTGGGCATCCAGCGGTAGTACCGTGACTTAGGAGCGGCAGTACTGCTCGAGATCGGTAGTACAATGAACAAGAAGCGGCAGTACCGCTCAGGCGGTAGTACCGCCCCAGATGAGCTGTAGTACTGCTCTCGTCGGGGAACTGTGGTTACCTACTGTCGTGGCCAGATCCGGCACTACTGGTGATGCCAAATTCAAAAATACACCTACCAAACATCAATCCACAAGGTCTAGATGCCATCTCCACCCTACTCAAGCATTGATTTAGCCAAAAATCGAGCAAAGCAATGCCTATTGCCCCTAACAACTAGATGTGAAAACTAGGCAAAAAGAGAACAAGAACAAGGGCAATACCGGCATCCATGGCAAGAGGACACGGTGGAGATCGATTCCATCGAAGGAAATGGAGAGGAACGACATGAAGACGGCGACCCTCCTAAGCCCTCCTGCGGCGAGGCATCGCTGGAGCAACAAGGAAGGCAGGCAAGTGGGGCGAATGGGTATGGGGGAGAAAGCAACTCCCCCTGCCCCCAACATAACCCCCCATGCCCGCCCCGGAGCGGTAGTACCGCTGTGGGGGCCATAGTACCGCTTGATGATCATCAGCGGTAGTACCTCTCAGCCGCAACAAGGCAGGCACAAAAAGGCTTAGCTCACAAAAAAAACTAAACACAGGAGCAAAACACACGAACAAACCAAGCAAAAGACAAGGAGAAAAACACTCCTCTCCAAGAGAGGGCGGTGGCCGAGACCACCTATGTTTGAGTTTGGAGGTATGGCATCGCGAAGATTTTAACCTTGGGCCCATGACCAAAACTCATCTTTGAAGTACAAGTACCATCAGAAATGGCTAATGTGAAAGAGTTTGATTAGTTTATGCATATTGGGGGGGGGGGAGGGAAAGTTCATTGAGAGAACAACACTCTCCCATGTCCATGCCTACATCTAAACTAGACAACAAGATGAGTGTGGTGGGGTGTGCAAGGGTTCAAGTCACACTACTCAAATGAATGATATTTAGCTCATTCCTTAACTCGCGAAATCTTGCTTCATCCAAGGGCATCATGAAAATATCTGCAAGGTTATCATGAGTGTTGACATAGTTGAGCTCGATCTCCCCCCGCCTAATATGATCCCGGATGAAGTGATACCGAATCTCAATATGCTTCGTCTTGAAGTGTTGCACCGGGTTGAGAGAAATCTTGATGGCACTTTCATTGTCACACCAAAGAGGCACTTTGTCACAAATGACACCGTAATCCTTTAAAGTTTGCCTCATCCATAAGAGTTCTGCACAACAACTACCGGCCGCCACATACTTCGCTTCGGTGGACGAGAGAGACACACAACTTTGCTTCTTGGAAGACCACCTAACCAAAGAGCAACCAAGAAATTGGCACCCTCTAGAGGTGGACTTCCTATCCACTTTGTCTCCCGCCCAATCGGAATCTGAATATCCTTCAAGCTTGAAATTTGCTCCTTTTGGGTACCATAAGCCAAAGTTTGGGTTATGAGCCAAATATCGAAAGATTCGCTTGAGTGCCACCAGTGGCTTTCCCTCGGTGCGGCTTGAAACTGTGCACAAATTCCCACACTCAACATGATATCCTGTCTAGATGCACAAAGGTAAAGCAAAGAGCCAATCATGGAGCGAAATACCTTTTGATCCACCGCTTTACCATTTGGATCAATGTCAAGTTGGCACTTGGTGGGCATTGGGGTGGATGCCGGCTTTACATCACTTAGCTTGAATCTTCTTAGCATGTCTTGAGTGTATTTGGCTTGGTTGATGAAGGTTCCTTCTCTTCTTTGCTTGATTTCAAAACCGAGAAAGAACTTCAACTCTTCCATCATAGACATCTTGAACTTTGAGGTAATGAGAGCGGAAAATTCTTCATTGAAAGCTTTGTTAGGGGAACCAAAAATGATATCATCTACATATAGTTGGCACACAAACAACTCCCCTTTGACCTTCTTAGTAAAAAGAGTGGGGTCGATTTTCCCGATTTTGAACCCACGATCTTGTAACAACTCTGTAAGATGTTCATACCACGCACGTGGGGCTTGTTTAAGGCCATAGAGAGCCTTGTGGAGTTGGTACACATGATCGGGGATCTTCAAACCCGGGGGTTTGTTTGACATACACCAACTCATTAATGGGACCATTAAGAAAAGCACTCTTCACATCCATTTGTTGCAACGTGAAATTATGACGAGAAGCATAAGCAATCAACAAACGAATAGATTCAAGGCGAGCAACGGGAGCAAAGGTTTCACCGTAGTCAATACCCTCGACTTGGGAGTAGCCTTGTGCCACCAAGCGAGCCTTGTTGCGAACAATGATCCCATGAGCATCTTGCTTGTTCTTGAATATCCACTTGGTTCCAATGACATTATGATTCCCGGTTGGCCTTGGCACTAATTTCCGCACTTGGTTATGCTCGAAGTTGTTGAGTTCTTCATGCATTGCATTTAGCCAATCCGGGTCCTCGAGCGCCTCATAGACCTTTTGGGGTTCGACACAAGAAACAAACGCGTGATGTTCACAATAGTTTGCTAATTGTCTATGAGTGCCTTAACCCCTTTCTTAGGCTTCCAACCACATTCTCCATGAGATGGACTTTGGTAGTGAGCTTGGAAGCAATCTTCATGGCACGACGCTCTAATTCAACCTCGGATGTGAAGAGAGGAGGGGTAACTTGATCATCATGAGTGCCGCCTTGAGCTTGTTCTTGATCTTGAGCTTTCTCTTGATCTTGAACTTGCTCAAAGAGTCAAACTTGACCTTGGGCATCATTTGGTGGTTCCCCACCATCTTGAGGTTGATCTTGCCCTTGATCTTGTTCTTAAGGTTGAGGGCCTTCACTTTGTTCTTCGGAAGCGTGTGGGTCTTTGGTTGGTGATGGCTCCACTTGAGTGGAGCATTGTCCTTCTCCTTCGGCCACAAGGGGTTCCTCAATGGGTAGGATATGACTAACACCCATTCTTCTTATGGCTTGGGGAGGAATTTCATCACCTACATCACAAGTACCACTTTGCTCCACTTGGGAGCCGTTATTCTCGTCAAACTCCACATTACACGTCTCCTCAATGAGTCCGGTGGACTAGTTGAGGACACGATAGGCATGAGAGTTTGTAGCATAACCAACAAATATGCCCTCATAAGCTCTAGCCTCAAATTTAGACAAACAAACACCTTTCTTGAGAATGAAACACTTACACCCGAACACCCGGAAGTACTTGAGGTTGGGCTTGTTACCAGTAAGTATTTCATAGGGAGTCTTGTTCAAGCCTTTGCGGAGGTAGAGCCGATTGGATGCATGAAATGTTGTGTTGATGGCTTTGGCCCAAAAGTTGTATGGAGACTTGAACTCCACCATCATGGTCCTTGCCGCATCCATCAACGTCCAGTTCTTCCTCTCCGCTACACCATTTTGTTGAGGGGTGTAAGGTGCAGCATACTGATGCTTGATCTCCTCATCACTGAGAAACTCATCCAAGGTGTAGTTCTTGAACTCGGTGCTGTTGTCACTCCTTATTATCAAGATCTTTGCATCATGTTGCCGTTGAGCTTCATTTGCAAAGTCTATGACGGTTTGTTGGATCTCGCTCTTCCTCTTGAAGAAATATACCCAAGTATATCTTGAATAGTCATCCACGATCACCAAGCAATACTTTCTACCCCCAAGACTATCAAAGGATGGAGGCCCAAAAAGATCCATGTGAAGGAGCTCCAAGCGTCTCTTCGAGTAGACGATAGTCGTGGGAGGGTGAGCCGTCTCATGAAGCTTCCCCTCGATACAAGCACTGCAAGCACGACCTTTGGCAAACTAAAATTTGTTAGTCCACGGACATGGTCGCCCTTGAGAAGACTTTGCAAAGATCTCATATTGACGTGGGCTAAATGGTGATGCCAAATCCATCCCACATCAACTTTAGCCATTAGGCATGTCGCGATCTTAGTGGGTCGCTCCGAAAAGTTAATCACATAAAGACCATTCTCGACATGCCCAACAAAGGCTACTTTAAGAGTCTTGCTCCACAAGAGGGCCATGGTATCAATATCAAAGAAAGTGGCAAAGCCCATGAGTGCAAGTTGACGAATGGAAAGAAGATTGTAAGCAAGGGACTCAACAAGCATGACTTTCTCGATCGTGAGATCATGAGAAATGACAACCTTGCTAAGACCCAATACCTTAGAAGACGAGGCATCACCCCTCTCGACGTTGGTGGACATAGATGGAATCCTTTGCACATCCACCACCAAGTCCTTGCTTCCGGTCATATGATTTGTGGCTCCACTATCGAGCAACCATGACCCTCCATCGGAAGCAAACACCTACAAGAGATCAATGCTTGATTTTTGGTACCCATTGAGTAATGGGTCCTTTGATGTTAGTAACAAGGGTCTTGGGAACCTAAATTGACCATTCAATGTACTCATAAGGAGAACCAACAAATTTAGCATAGACATGCCCATCACTAGAATGGCATAACACATAAGAAGGGTTAAAGTCGCCGGCTTTGTTAGAAGGGGTGGCATTGCCCTTTTTGACATCACCACCCTTCACATTGTTCTTCTTCTCCTTAGGAGTGCCCTCTCCCTCCTTCACAAATGTTTGCTTCAGAGGGGGAGGTTGTTTGGTCTTGTCGTTCTTCTTCTTGTTCTTGGACTTGGGTGTGAACCCAACTCCCTCCTTGGCCACAACTTCCTTTTGATTGCTCAAAAGGTCATTGAGGTTCTTCTCACCTTGAATGCATGTCACAAGGCCTTTTTCCAGTTATGAGGAAAGGTGGCTTTCTCCTTGGTTAGCTTCACTTGGATTTGATCATGAGACTCCTTGAGGCTAGCATGACAACCATTCAAGGCCTTGTGAGCCTTGTAAAGTAAATCAAACTCCTCTTTGAGTCTAGCAAAGTCAACCCCAAGTTTAGCCTTCTCGGAGTTTAGCACAAGAGAGACAACAAGAGCATGACCAAGATCTTTCTTTAATTTAGCATGGTCATCATTGTGTGACTCCTCAAGAGCCAAACGATGCCCACACTCTTCCTCAAGAGTATTAGAGAGATCCGATATCTCATCGGCATAGTCACGACTATGACCTTCCATCTTAGAGATGGTTTCTTCATGAGCCTCGATCATGTCATTGGCTTCACCAAGTTGTTCCAAGAGAGCAACAAAGTGCTTCTTGGATTTGTCCTTGAGTTCACTCATAAAATACTCAAATTCATTTATTTCTTCAGTAGACCCCTCATTTTCATCAATGCAATCCGCTAAAGAGGGATTAGTAATAATGGTGGTTTTGATGTTGGGGGTTACCTTGTTGGTGGCTTTAGCCATGAGGCACTTGGCAGTGATGTTCTCATTGGGTGAATCGAAGAGAGACACCCGGGGAGTTGTGGCAATGGCAACGGAGGCCATGGCCATTGCTTCACTATCTTCATCATCATTATCATCCTCATGGTATTATTCTTGAACCACCAACCCTCGAGTAGGAATCTTTTTGGGGAAGTTGTTCTAGTTGGGGAAGGACTTGGCTTTGTCTTTTCAGATGAGCTTGCCACCATTGTCCTCCCGCTTCTTGTACGGACAATCCACAACAAAGAGGCTCACATTGCCACAGTTGTAACAAGTTCTCACTCATTGCTTTCCCTTGAAGCCACTTGAGTTGTTCTTGTTGAAGTTAGGCCTTGTGTTCTTCTTGCTCCAAATTTGCCTTGAAGCATGAGCCATGTGCTCATGATAATCATATTTTGTATCTTCGGGGTTGCCCTCCTCATCTTCCTCTTCTTCCTCTTCTTCCACAATAACCTTGGCCTTCAAGGCAAGGTTGGGCTTCTTTGTTCTTTGAGAATGCAACACCGCGTTGTCGGCGGTCTTGTCCAAGATGCTCATTGCCATGAACTCATCCAACACTTCACTTGAGGTCATGGAGTGGAAATCCGGTCTTTGACGGATGACGGAGGACATGGCCTTGTTGTAGGGCATCATGGCTTTGAGGAACTTGTGCTTGATCCAATTGTCATCTGTGTCCTTGCTCCCATGATCTCGGAGTGAGACCGCGAGTTTGGTTACTCTTCGAAAGAGCTCACGAGGTTCTTCATCTTCTTTCATTGCAAACTCATAGGCTTCATCTTGCACCACTTCATAGTTGGAGTGTTGAATGCTTGTGCTTCCCTGATAGAGAGACACAACGCAATGTCATGTGTCTTTGGCCATGGCGTAGGGTCCAAGATGAGGGAGATCTTCGGGGAGAATTGCATCTTGGATGATGAAGAGAGCATTCTCATTGAATTGATTATCCATGGCTTCTCTAGGGGTGAAGTTGCTTCGGTCATGTGGATAGAAACCTTCTTCAATGATTATCCAAAGATTAGTATTCACATGATTTAAATGACGCTTGAAGCGATACACCCAAGAATCAAAGTCCTCATTTTTCACAATCTTAGGAGGAGGACCGGCATGATTTAAATGAGTAGAGGGAATCGGTCCTCCATAAGTTGGAGGTTCCACATGGGCAAACATGCCGGTGCCATTTCTACCACTAGTAGGAGGACCCTTTTCACTATTAGCTTCCCCTTATCGGAGTTAGCATATGTCACCTTGTTAGTGGGATCACCCACTTTCATGGGTGAGGTACATAGTTTAAGTCCTTCTAAGAATTTATTAAACATGCTTTCAACCTCGGTCGTCATGGAGGTTTTCAATGTGTCCAAAGCTACATTGAATTCCTCACGAGAGACCGCGGTTCCCCCATCGGCCGTAGACGAGCTCGGATTCACACCGGAGTGCTCCTCCCCACCGTCTGTGATGTCAACCATACTCTTCAGACAACAAAGTCCTTAAAAAGAGACGAGGCTCTGATACCAATTGAAAGGATCGATATAGTTGACTAGAGGGAGGGGAGTAAATAGGCAAATAACAATTTTTAGCTTTTCTTTACCAATTTCAACTTTGCATTAAAGTAGGTTGTCTAGAAATGCAACTAGGTGAGCAACCTATATGATGCAATAACAACAAGCACACAACCAAGCAAGAGATACAACACAAAGTAGACTTTCACAAGTAAAGGTGAGAGATAACCAAATGGGGAACCGATGGAGACGAGGATGTGTTACCGAAGTTCCTTCCTTTTAAGGGGAAGTACATCTACGTTAGAGCGGTGTGGAGGCACAATGCTCCCCAAGAAGACACTAGGGCCACCGTATTCTCCTCATGCCCTCACACAATGCGAGATGCCGTGATTCCACTATTGGTGCCCTTGGAGGCGGCAACCGAACCTTTACAAACAAGGTTGGGGCAATCTCCACACTGAATTGGAGGCTCCCAACGACACCACGAAGCTTCACCACAATGGACTATGGCTCCGAGGTGACCTCAACCGTCTAGGCTGCCCAAACACACAAGAGTAACAAGATCCGCTAGGGATTAGTGGGGGGAATCAAATTTCTCTTGGTGGAAGTGTAGATCCGGGCCTTCTCAACCAATCCCGAGCAAATCAACAAGTTTGATTGGCTAGGGAGAGAGATCGGGCGAAAATGGAGCTTGGAGCAACAATGGAGCTTGGGGGGAAGAGGTGAGTCAACCGTGAGGAAGAAGACCTCCTTTTATAGTGGGGGGGGGGGGACAATCCAACCATTACCCCCCAAAACAGCCCCGCAGAGGGCGGTACTACCGCAGGGGGCAGCGGTACTACCGCTGGGCCTAGCAGTACTACCGTACCACCTAGCGGTACTACCGTGCAGTTTGGGAGGGCACGAAGGAGAGCAGGACTTGGACCCTGTGCGGTACTGCCGTGGTGGTAGGGCAGTACTACCGCTCGCAAGCGGTACTACTGCATCTACGACCGCGTCTTAGTGCTGCACAATCCGACACGAGAGGCGACCCCCTCGAATCGAGGCGGTAGGAGTCCGGTACCACAGCGGTACTATGGCTGAGGACCCGCAGGCAATACTACCGCTGAGGAGCGGTACTGCTGCCTAAGGCTATTAAGTGGTACTACCACTGGGCATCGCGGTACTACCACTGTGACCAAACCAAGCACAAATGAATGAGAAGAAAGCTCCATCGAAGCGGGAAGTCTCAGGAGGGTGCAAAGAGGATGTGTACGTGATGATTCCACCCTAGCCTTACCAAAGCGGATCCCCTCTTGATAGTACGGTGACTCCTACGAAACATGTCAACCAAAACATAAACAAAAGAGCTACACCGTCTTTGATCAGAACTCCAAGGGGAAGGAATGTTCTCGTGCTAAGGGATGAATCTCTAAAAAGCTCAAGGCACCGCAAACATGTTGTCATCAATCACCAAAACTACATTGAGAGATATGCCTTAACACTAGCCTTATACTTTTCAATCGTACCATCGGGCCTAAGCTTGTTTTTGGATACCCACTTACATCCCAATGGTTTACAACCATAGGGACACTCAGTGATCTCCCAAGTCCCGTTAGCCATGATGCGATCCATCTCACTACGTACCGCTTCCTTCCAGTAGTCAGCTTCTGGAGAGGCATACGCTTCTGAAATAGAAGTGGGAGTATCATCCATGAGGTACACGAAGAAATCATCACCAAAGGTCTTTGTAGTCCTTTGTCTCTCGCCCCTACCAAGGGTTTCCTCATCCTCCTCCTCGGGATTTTTATCATGTGTTCGTTCTAATATTCCATAGGAATGGCAGGCTCAGGAGTCTCCTCAGATTCCTGTCTATAAGTGCTTTGCATATCTCTCATATGAAAAATATCCTCGAAGAATGTAGCATCCTTAGACTCCATAATTGCACCGACCTTCTGGTCAGGTACCTCAGATTTCACTACTAGAAATCTATAGCCAACACTGTTCTTAGTGTAGCCCAAATTAATGCAGTCCACTGTCTTGGGTCCAAGCTTACGCTTTTTGCGGATCGGCACATTCACTTTCGCCAAATAGCCCCAAGTACGCAAGTACAAGAGTGTTGTCCTTCTCTTCGCCCATTTCTCACAGGGAGTGATCTCATTATGTTTTTTCGGAACTTTATTCGGGACATGACATGCCATCGATATAGCCTCCCCCCACCATGCCTTAGATAAACCCGATGTATCTAACATGGCGTTAACCAAATCAGTTAGAGTATGGTTTTTACGCTTGGCAACCCTGTTTGACTGGGGAGAATAGGGAGGCGTCCTCTCATGAATAATGTCGTGTTCCGCACAAAAGGAATAAAATTCACTCAAGAAGTACTCTCCACCAGGATCTGACTGGACTCGTTTAATTTTCTTTTCAAGTTGATTCTCAACTTCTCCCTTATATATTTTAAAGCAGATACATATAGCAATATCTAGTGGAATCATCTATCAATGTCATGAAGTATTTCTTTCCACCTTTAGTCAACACACCATTCATCTCACAAAGATCAGAATGTATGAGTTCTAATTTTGCCAAGTGTCTCTCCTCCGCAACCTTGTGAGGCTGGTGAGGTTGCTTAGCTTGCACACATGGAAGGCACTTAGAACCTTTGGCTAAAGTGAAACTCGGGATTAAATCCAACTTAGCTAGCCGCGTCATAACACCAAAACTTATGTGACAAAGACGTGAATGCCAAACTTCAGATTCATTAACACTCGAATGAATATGGTTCACGACCTTATTACAGAAATCTGCAAGGGAAAGGCGGAACATCCCTCCGCTCTCATAACCTTTTCCAACAAATAGTCCAAACTTAGTAACAACTAATTTATTAGACTCTAATACCAACTTAAACCCTTCTCTACATAGAAGGAGCCACTAACGAGGTTCTTCTTGATGGTGGGAACATGATGCATGTTATTCAGTTGCACGATCCTTCCCGAAGTAAACTTCAGATCGACCGTGCCAACACCTTGAACAGAAGCACTCGCGCCATTCCCCATCAATACGGACCCGTGGTCTGTGACCTGGTAAGAAGTGAACAATGAAATGTCAGCACACACATGAACACCTGCACATGTGTCCACCCACCAATCGGTGGGCTGAATCACTGAAAAAACAGTAAATAAATTACCGTACCCAGATGCACCATTCTCATTGTTGCCCATAATCATGTTGACAGACTTGGAGTCCAGTCCTGACTTCTTAAACTTCTTACCCTTCTTCTTAAAGCGGTATTCTGTTGGACACCGTTAATTCCCTTGGGCTTGTGGGAGTTATGGTTCCTTTGATTCACCATGTTGGCGACAGAAGTTCCTTCAGCCACTTTTCTGTGCGAGTCCTTTGCCCTCGAATTCTGCTCAACACTCAGATGGCCAATGACATCCTCCACTAAGAATTCACGCCTCTGATGTTTCAGAGTGGTGGAAAAGTTCCTCCAGGAATTAGGGAGCTTAGCAATTATGCAGCCCGCGAAAAACTTGCCCGGTAAGTCGCACTTAAGCAGCTCAAGCTCCTTAACGATGCATATTATCTCGTGAGCATGCTCCAGTACAGGACGGTTTCCAACCATCTTGTAATCGTGGAACTACTCTATAATATACATTTCGCTCCCAGCATCGGTAGCCTCAAATTTAGATTCGAGCGCCTCCCACAAGTCCTTGGCGACACGCACATGTAAATATGCGTCGACCAACTTATCTCCGATCATGCTAAGAACTGCTCCGAGGAACACAACGGTGGCTTCCTTGAATGCCTTCTCCTATTCAGGAGCAATCATTCCCGAAGGGACACCGGTGACCCAGAACATGTTCATAGCCATGAGCCATAAGGTGGTCTTTGCCTGCCAACACTTAAAATATCACTACAAAAAAAGACACATCCGTGACATTTTGGGTCGAACGAATTTTTTTCTCACATACCTATGACACATCTATGACGATAATTGTGACGGTATCATCATAGATGTGGTGGGCTCCTACTTCTATGACAGAAAATCATGACAGAAAATGGGCTTTTCGTCCTGGGCGGGCCGGAGACGCAACTGCATGCATTCTTTGGGCCGTCCATGATGGAAAAAAACCATGGTAGAAGCGAGGGCGAGGAAAATATCAGGGTGTTCCCGGTTACAGTGGGTGGTCGGGGCCGAGCGATGCACAGAGGTTTGCGTGTTTCTCTCCTACACGCACGTGCATGGGAACGAGGCGTTGGGATCTAGCTGAATCCGAGCGAGGCGTTCGCCTACTGAACCCGAGCGATTGCACTGCAGGCTACACGTTACTGAACCCGAGCGATCGATTGATGGCTGTTAACTGAACCTGATCGAGCGATTCCTTTGCTACTGCCGCTAACTAAAGCCGATCGATGTTGCCTCTGGATGAAGAGTGAGCTTTGCTGGGGGGGGGGGGGGTTGGATGAACAATTCCCGGTGGGGGTGGATGAACAGGACCCTGTGGTGTTGCCTTTGGATGAACAGGACCCCGATTGATCGAGTCGGTTGGGGCTGGATGAATAGGACCCTATGGATGGCTGGATGAACTGGACAACCCCATGGAGGGCTGGATGAACAGTAGACGGTGGAGGGCTGGATGAACAGTAGCCCGTGGAGGGGTGGTTGAACAGGAGCCCGTGGAGAGGGCTGGTTGAACAGTAGCGGTGGAGTAGCGCGCGGTGGAGGCTAGATGAACAGGAGCCCGTGGATGAACAGTCGCAGGTGGAGGCTGGAGGAGGTCAACGATGGATGAACAGTAGCCCGTGGAGGCTAGAGGAGGTCGACGGTGCAGATGAGCAGTATCTCGTGGAGTCCCGTTTTGCGGTATGCGACACCCCTCCCAATGAACAGGACCCCCGTTTCGACCGTAGCTCTCAAACACGAGTCCGTTTCCTTCATTTTGCGGTATGCCACACACCTCTCGATCAACAGGACCTCGTTTCGACCATAGGAGTTCCAACAGAAGTTCGTTTCCTCCGTTTTGTGGTATGCCAGACCCCTCCCAATGAACAAGATCCTGTTTCGACCGTGGTCGGTCAAACACAAGGCCATTTCCTCTGTTGTGCAGTACGCCAGGCCTCGTTTCCATCGGTTGTTCCATCCAATCCCTCCCGATGAACACGACGACGCATTCCATTCCGACCCAGCCGGTTGGCTCCCCATGAACACGACGACGACGCAGTTTCTCCGTTCCGACCCAGCCATGTACATGAGTCCTAGCTGTACGTATGCGCGAGTAGGCGTTCGAGACCCCGCCTGTATGTACGTATGTGGCCGTATATACTTTCTTGCACCCTGGCCGCTGTACGTACGTGTACATGCTACGTGTGCGCCTCTATTACGACACGTGCGCGTCTATATCGACTAGTATGTACGTACACGTTCACGACCAGAATGACAATGCTACGTACGCTTTGACCAGGTGGGTCCCAACTGTTAGGCACTTCCTTGCGTGTGAAGATGTAGCTGGTGGGTCCCAGCAGTCCAGGGGAAACTTTTTTTCATGAAATACGGTGGCCCGTCCGGTGGGTCCCTACTGTCAGGTGGAGGAATAATTATTTTGCGCGTAATAAGGAGGCACTTCCTTGCGGCCGCCGTGGATCGAACTGTCAGGCTCTCCACGTATAGTACTCTTCCGATGGAAGTCGTTCCTTGACCATGTTGACCACGCCGCGCCAAGAGCACTAGGGCGGTGGACGACGGCAAGGCCTAGTAAGGGGATGACGCCGAGCCGGGAAAGACATGGAAGTGGAAGCCCGTGGGGAGAGGAGTACGAGGGTTCACTGGTTCGGCTGCGGTGTGAGGCTGTCGTCGGTGCAGGGCCTGGCCAGCGGTGGGAATAGTAGGGGGCGGTGAGGCCTCCACAGCAGCACAGCCAGCAACGGGAGGCAAGAGCATGCGGCACGACCGGCGCTGCTTTGGGCGGCTGGAGCAAGAAGACCAGAGGTTGAAGAAGCACTACGACCGTTAGATGGACATCGTACGGTCACTCGAGCTAGAATCGTTCATATTGACTAAGTTGACAAAGCCCTCCGTCCCCATCAACTTAGTAGGCCCACAAGTCAGCCTCCCACCAAGGAGGGTCCCAGCTAGCAGGGGGAGTATTCAGTTTTTTTGTGTGTAATAAGGAGGCACTTCCGATGGGTCTGAGCTGACGGCATGGGGAACATTTTTTTCGCGAAATACAGTGGCCCGTCCGGTAGGTCCCAGCAGTCAGGGGGGAAACGTTTTTTTTCACGAAATACGGTGGCCCATTTGGTGGGTCCCTGCTATCAGGTGGAGGAATAATTATTTTGCACGTAATAAGGAGGCACTTCATTGCGGCTGCCATGGACCCAGCTGTCAGCCTCTCCACGTACAGTACTCTTCCGATGGAAGTCGGTCGTTCACCACATTGACCATGCCGCGCTGTGAGCACCATGGCGGTGGATGATGGCGAGGCCTAGGAAGGGGATGACGCGGAGCCGGGGAAGACGCGGCAGTGGATGCCCATGCGGAGAGGAGTACGAGGGTTCACTAGTTCGGCTGTGGTGTGAGGCTGTCGTCGCCGCAGAATAACAGGGGGCGTGGGTGAGTGGAGGGATGGCTTGGCCAGTGGTGGGAGTAGTAGGGGGCGGTGAGTCCTCCGTGGCAGCACAACCGGCCACAGGAGGAGGAGCAGGCGGCACGACCGGCGCTACTTTGGGCGGCTGGAGCAAGAAGACCAGAGGTTGAAGAAGCACTACGGCCGTTGGATGGACATCGTACGGTCACTGCAGTTAGAATCGTTTATATTGACTAAGTTGACAAAGCCCTTGGTACGCGTCAACTTAGTAGGCCCACAGGTCAGCCTCCAAAACAGTGCACCCTAGATGTCGGGGGGGGGGGAATCCTTTTTTGGGCGGCCGAAGCTAGAATATCTGAGATTGAAGAAGAAGCACGACATCCGTTGGATAGACATCCAACGGCCACTGCTGCTAGAACCGTGTGTTGAATATAATAAGTTGACAACGCCTTGCATACGCGTCAACTTATTTTTTTAGGGGACGCGTCAACTTAGTAGGCCCACAAATGTGTGGCAGAGAACTTATAGCCCATTTGCGATTTGTAAGAATGTACAACCCATTTTTGAATTCTAATGGAATTTACTATAGCCCATTTACAGTTTGTTAAAAGTACAACCCATTTTCTAGCTAGGACAACGATTAATAATTTCGACCAACCGTTCAAGACAGAATTCAATAAAATTTCCTACATTTTGATGGGATCTGAAATATTTTTATCCCGAAATTTCTAGTCAGATTAAATACAAATTTTTATTACGTAAAAAACCAACGAAACATTGCGCACACAATAATTAAAAATTAAGATTTTCAAAATCCATAAATAATATTTTATAAACTAATTTCGTGTTTGGTGCATTTTTTTATAGTTACTGCCCTGTTTTTATAATTACATCCCATTTATTATTTTTTAAAGCCCATTTTCCTGTTAAGCCTAATGCATCCCTCCTAGGAAAGATTTGCAGCCCAGCGGGACGGAGAATAACAAATTGACCTTGCCTGGGTATTCCTCAAAAAAACTTATAGCTCGGCTAGCCATTGTCATCTTCAAAAAAAGATATCTGGACTAGATATCTGGCCTGGGCTAGATGGGCCACAGCTTGCCCAGTTAATACCCTGCTCTCCTCTGAACAACAACAAAAACATCGCCAAGAAAAACTTTGCAGTGCTCAGGCCTCGAAAACACAAATACTGCTCAAGCTGCTTGGTCCCAGCTGTGGGCCGCACCTTGTGCAATTCTCTCATTTATATTGACTACATAAGTTGACAATGGTGTGGGATCGTGATGTCAGGAAACCAGGAGGAAGCAAAAAAGAAAATAGTTGTACATAATAAGGAGGCACTTGCATACGTACGGCTATGGCCCTAGTGGGTCCCTACTTTCATCTAGTCAAAATAAAGTCATCTCCAGCATACTCATGTTTGTTTACCATGTTAACAATGCTCGGCGCCACGGCAAGCGCAACAACTCGAAGGATGACGGAGAAGGCCTCGCGGGCCCTATGGATGGTCTGATACAACGCCCGCTGCTCATTCAGGAAGCCAGGATCATCGGACACCTATGAGCACCTTTGAGAGGCTGAGACGGCATGAAACGGTAAGGCCGTGCTTGGGAGCTCTGGTTTATTTCACACCTATATTCAGATACAAGTGTAATTTACTCGTCATCGAAAACAACGCATAAAATACAGGCGTAATGAAATCGAGGCCCCGAGGTCTGTAAGTAAAACTGGCGGGTTATGCGTGTAATTTGAGAGACCAGTGTATATTTTACTAGTCGAAATCGACCAACCAAGCGCCTTGCCCGAGACCATCTGCTTTTATTTACAAGTGTCAGTTTTACAAGCGGTTTTGGGTGGAAAACGACGATCCAATCACGGCCTAAGATGATTAGTTGGTCGGAAGATCATATGGTTTCACGTCTAACCTACCTGACTTGTCATATAGTCTATGAATGAAACATAAGACGATGACCTTCTTAAGCACGGAAACAATAGAAGAGGATGATCTTCTTAACAAGCAAATCACTGGCATTAAATTGACATGCAAAACAATACGAAGAATTATTCTCAGGAGGCATGGTGAACAGCTCGTGATGCTGCATGCCACAACATTCCAAGCTCAACTTTGCAATCAAACACAAGGCCTGGCATTACATAGACAATATTCAGAACAAACTCTTAACACAGGAATATCTCAACAGAGTAACTATTTACTTCTAAACTGAACACAGGAATAGGAAAAAATGATCGACGCTGCTCAATGAAAAGGGCAACCCACTCAAAAATATCAAATGCATGTCTTCTAGCTAACATCAATGAGAAAATGTTGACAAGGTTTTCCAAATCCAATATATATTGCACAAGGCCGGGCATTACATAGACAATATTCAGAACAAACTCTTAACACAGGAATATCTCAGCAGAGTAACTATTTACTTCTAAACTGAACACAGGAATAGGAAAAAACGATCGACGCTGCTCACAGCAAAGGGCGTCCCACTCAAAAATATCACATGCATGTCTTCTGGCTACCATCAATGAGCACATTTTGACAAGCTTTTCCAATTCCAATATATTAAACTAAAGTCTTCTTGCTAACATCAATGATTAAAGTTTTACAAGCTTTTCCCATTCAAAATATGTAATGCCTATGATCGTGGAGTCCTGTCATGGCTTCTTGTACTTGTTTGGGCACTTTTTGAGTTGCCTATGCTCTCTACAGACTAGTCATGTCACCAGCGTCTACTAATACTCTGTAATGCTTCTTGGTCATTCCTTCCGTAATGTAGCGCAAACAGTGACTGCTTCTTTCTGCAAAGTGGAACAACCAACTTGACCCAGTAATGCAGCAGTTTGCCTTGGAAACATTGGCTCCTTTTGTGCAGTTCAACTAAAATCAAAGTCGGAATAAAACCGAGCTTTAATTTTGATATCCCTGTAAGCAACAATAGATATAAGGGAAACAATTACTGAGAAATAACGGTTGATGACTTGTACTCCCAGAAGAAAAGCATCTACTGATGTACCTTATCTTAATGGGAAACAAAGCAGGAGAGTAGCAATTCTCCATCAGTGTGATTCCTTCATATTGACTGAGACATTATCTTAACAATGCCTTGTTTCAACATGTATAAAGAACGACAAAGCAGAAAAGTACCATTCCTAAAACAATGCGACTGAATCATTTTAACAGAGACACTATCTTAACAATACCTTGGTTAAACATGTAGAAAGAACTACAAAGTAGGATAGTTCCATTCATAAAACAATGCGACCGATTCGTTTTAACAGAGGCAAAAAAGGAATCAATTACTAGCCAATAAAGGAGGATGATTCATGCGGCCACAAAAATGGTAATCCCGCCAATCCCTAACAAGTGTTGTAGTTTTGAACTAAGATTCAATAGTTAATTAATTCTGAGAGTGGCATTGCTTAATTTTACCAGCGGCATTAGATTAACAAAAAGCATAAACAGTTCCAGGGGAGAGTGGGCGCAACAACAACATGAGCTTCCATCTACTTACAAAGAGGGTGATGCAGAATTTTGTTGTAACAAAGAAACAAGCATCATGTCTGGGTTGGAACAATTTTTGCTCACTTAATGGTAAAAGACAATAGTTCAATAGCTTCAATTCAACATTTATCCAAAACAATACCAATACAAGTAGCACAACATCTCAAAGCACACTGCAGCATCATGTGGATGAAAGTCGGTACTGACCTTTCTTGACCAAGATTTGAAACAGCACGTGAGGAAGACTGGAAACATATCCCAACACATATATAAAATCTCAATCTCCTTTTGTGCAGTTCCACCAAAATTAAGCAAAGTCGTCGGTGTGACATTCAAGTTGAACTATACAAAACACTCTTAAAACAAAAGTGTTCCGCATAGCGAAGCAAAATGTCGTGATAGCAACAAGTTTAATAGATATCCCTATTTAAATAGAGGCAAAAAAAGAATCAATTACTGGCTAATAAAGGAGGATGAAACATGCGGCCACAAAAATGGTAATCCCGCCAATACCTAACAAGTGTTGCAGTTTTGAAATAAGATTCAGTAGTTAATTCTAAGAGTGGCATTGCTTAATTTTACCAGTGGCATTGGATTAATCAAAAGCATAAACAGTTCCAGGGGAGAGTGGGCGCAACAACAATATGTGCTTCCATCTACTTCTAAAGGGGGTGATGCAGAGTTTGTTGTAACAAAGCAACAAGCATCATGTCTGGGTTGGTCCCATTTTTGTTCACTACTTAATGGGAAAAGACAACAATACAATAGCTTCAATTCAACATTTATTTAAAACGGTACCAATATAAGTAGCACAACATCTCAACGCACACTGCACAATCATGTGGATGAAGGCCTGTACTGACCTTTCATGAGACGACCAAGATAAAATACGTATCTACCAACAGGAATAGGAAGTCCAATCTCGTTTTGTGCAGCTGCACTGAAATCAAGCAAAGTGTTTCGCATAGCGATGCAAAATGTCGCAATAGCAACAAGTTGAATAGATACCCCTGTTTTAACAGAGGCAAAAAAGGAAACAATTACTTGCCGATAAAGGAGGATGAAACAAACAGTGACAAAAAGAAGCATCTAACTTATCTTGATGGAAAACAAAGTAGGATAGTAGCATTTCTAAAATGGTTGCATTGATTCATATTAACAGAGACATTCTCTTAAAACAACATTCGTTAAAAAATGTAATTTACTTTTAACAGTGGCATTGCTTCAATTTTCCGGTGGCATTCTTAGATTAACAACAGCAAAATAGTTGTATGGGGCATGGGACATGGGACATGCCAGCACCATGTGCGTCCACACGTATAAATGGGTGATGCAGAGTATGTAGCCAAGCAGCATATCTGCGTTGGTCCCATATTTGTTCTCTTTGAACCTTTTTCCTATGTGAGGGCAGCAAATCTAGTCCTGCACAAACTACCCAACCCCCCCCCCCAGTTTATTTCCCTTTTCAACAAAGAGATCGGTCCTTACAGATGTGTGTACTGGGTTACCCCCTTTTTCCCTTTTCGACCAACAAAGCGGCTGGATAGCCAGTCTATACTACTTTCTGTCCCTCCTTTCCTCATTGAACCACGTCCAAGATTCATGCTCCACCACACCCTTCTTTCCTCTTTGAACCAAGACCTAGATTCGACTACAGATCAAAAAAGATCCACATGCAACTAGAGCAATGACGGTTTCAAAGAAACTTATACCTTAGGGTCGTCGGGATGTGGCAAGGCGTGCGGTGGGAGGCTGGATCTGCCCACACTACGTACAACGGCAAGGAAGAAGGGGTCGGTGGCCCTCCCACATAGGCGCGGGGTGAAAGAGAACAGCGCAACCGGCAGTGGATTGCCTCCCTCGCTGAAGGCGATAGAGTGAATGTTGCACCTCCTCCCCTTCCCGGTGCGACGGGATCCGGACGCCTCCTTCACCAGCTGTGAGGGGGGAGAGAGAGACAAGAGGCCAACACAATCTTGTTAAGATCTGGTGAAGAGAGGGTGAGAGACTGTGAATATAGCAAACACTAGCAAAGGAATGCTGAGCCTCCCGCATGTATATATATATGTAGTGCGCCGAGAGTGTGGAGAGTGCAAACCCTAGCGAACAAGCGCTGAGGCTCCAGCTTATATATGTGCTGTAGTACGGACTGAGCTCCGGTGCCTTAATTGCACCTGCTTTTGGCTGTATGACAGGTGGGCCACCCACATTTTGGTCCCACTTGTCATAAACCCAAAGGCAGGTGCACTAAAGTCAATGAACTGCGTCCATATAGTACTCGTGTATACAACTAATATATAGTGGAGTGGTTTTCTTATTCTCTCCATAACAATCGTTTTAAATTGTGTAAGTACGAAACGAAACTCTTTATTTAACGTACCAGTGAAGAAAACTAGTACTTCCGATGAACTAACAATCCACGCGTCCTGGTCGCACTTCCTGTCCTTCACGTGCAGTACACTACCCTCCCTTAAGTCAACAACCACACATGCACCAACTTATCAGAAACGTGTGAGAGTGTGTACAAATAAAGAATTTTAATTTCAATTATCGGAAAGGTTTGAGAGTATGTACAGTTTGCCCTCTCTAATAATTATGGTTTGTTGTGTTCGGCCTAAACTTGGTCAAACTTTACAAAGTATAACTTCAGTCAAATCTAATATGGGGAGTAAATAAACATGGAGGGCTACTACATCCATCCGTGTTTTTAGTCCACACCATTTTTTAATCAAAGTTAATAGCTGGACAAATAAAATTACAGGAGAGCTGGAGACAAAGTTGTGAGAAGGCTTAGAAATCAATACAAAGCTTATGCTCTTAGTACCAACGTCAATCCTTCTTCGAGGAAACATTTGGTTCATAGCCAATTGTGTGATAAAATTGCACCAACGTGAAAGACGACTGTGTCTCCAATGCAACCAAGGTGAACTGACGAAGGATATCATCTTTGTGGGTAACAAGCAAAGAGCACTGATGGAAGACAACTTGTTTTTCATTGAAAATCGATCAGCTTCACCAGCCGACGCAACCATGAGGTGCAACCATGAGCATCGATAGGTCATCGTGGTGATGCATCATCCATTTGGCATCAAGTTTGGGTGAGGCACCTATGAAGTTCAACAAATCCTCACTGTGGTCTGTTTATTCTCAGTAATCAAGCTCGAGGAAGGAAGAACCACGTGGCAGAGGACAGTGAGGCGGAACGACAATGGGCATCCAATTTTGTGCAGTTCCACTAAAATTGAGAAAGACATGCCCGGGTATGGAGATATGCATCGCTGTTTCCAAAAATATAATAAAGGGATATACAGTGTTGTTACTTCGTTTTACAAGATTAACAACACATCTCAATTGTTAATAAGAATTAATGAAAAGTACACCAACAAACAGAAGCATCATAATTATCTTGATGGGAACTAAACCAGGATACCCGAGAAAAAAAAGCATTTCTTCATTTAACCAGTGATAGTATTAGATTAGCAACAACAATAGGAGCATATGGACAATGACCGCACAACCACCATGTACTTTTTGTCGAAACAACATGTATACCTTCACTGAGGCATAAATCAGGACAACTTTTTGAGTGGCATTTCCTCTATAATAGTAGGTGATGTTGGACCAGCCGAAAAACCCTAGCTACTATACATGGGGAGCTGGGGAGTAATCGCATAGAAGAAAACCCGCATGTAGCGACCTGGGGAGCTGGACCAGTACAAGAAGTTATACCTGAGGTGGGCGAGATGTCGCTTAGGCGGGCGCGCGGGATCTGCCCACACTACAGCAACGAACAAGGGCCTGGAGGACCTTCGTGCGTGCCAGCACCGACTCTGAGAGGACGTTGCGCATCGGCTTCCTCCTTCACCGACGGTGACAACGTCAACGCTGCACCTCCTCACCTCCCGCAGCGGACGGGATTTGGTCGGACCTGTGACCACAGCTGAGGAGAGAGATAGAGTGGACACTGTCATCTTGTTTTGATATGGAGAGGGTGAGAGAGCGAGATGCGAGAAACTCTATCAAACAAGAGGCTATAATGGAGTAAAAAAATCTCTCCATAGCAGTGGTTTTAAATAGAATACGCATGTTCCCGGAAAAAAGAAATGAAAACTCGCGGACAATTTTTTAACATACCAAGAAAGAGAACTCGATCAAAAACACGCCCCCGCTTCCAAGTCGCGAGAGTCGTTGCGCACACACACATAGACATAGACATGCATATCCGTGTATACGTAAAATTCCATTTCCATCTCCATCTCCAATCATATTTGTCCAACTGGCACATTATTTATGTTGTTAATTATATACGCAGCAATATTAACATACATCATCTCTTGTTTGCGGGCGTCTGGACCGCTGCCACGGCCGCTCCTGACCAACCTGAACCCTCTTCATCACCCGCGCGTGCTTCCCGCCCAAAACGGTCAGTGCCGCATTCATGCCCGGCCAGAGCGGACACGACGTCTCACTGGCGCCGGCATTGAAGCGGCGCGCCGGCCGCTTTCTGGTGCACGCGACTGCTCCGTGTTCAAAGGTCACAACAGCCGTCCACAACATGCATGTAAAAAGTTCTTAGGAGTCCGTGCTACAGCTAGCAGTCCTCCCTCAACTCGTCAATCTCTTCCAATAGTGCTAGTACTCCATGGCGCGATCCATCGACAAGCAGGCGAGAAAGTTATCGTATACTCGGTTTGCGGTGAGTGGAATGCCGAGCGACCGTGTGGGGTCGAGCCATGGAGGAGGGTGAGACACGAATGCGACAGACGTGATTTAAACGTTGGTTTTGCTCGATGGCGCGATCCAACGAAACAAAACATTGGTTTCTCTCAGTTTCCATTTTTTTCTCCAGAAAAACAGAAACTTTCCACACCATTTTCATTCCTACTCCAAGGTTGCCCCGTTAGTGTATTCCATCAAATACAAAGAAAAACTAACACGCATGCTGATGCATCTCAATGATTCCCAGATCATAGCCAATATTTACTTCACAACTAAAGACAAAAGTTGTGAGAGCATGTACGAAAGAAAAACTACTGATGGGGTCACTATGAGTTAAACCCTAAACCCTAAACGGGATTTAATTTCCTGGCCAGGTAGAACCTGTCGAAGGAAAGATGGCTAGCACCCTCGGATCATACGATGCTTTTGTGCAGTTCAACTAAAATCGAGCTCAGCATCCCTGATGGCAAAGATATTGAAGAAGTGTGATTAGAATAATAGTACTGGCACTAGTTCATCAGACATAAACTCATCACAAGTAGAAGCCGGTAGAAGTAGAGAAAGATCGACATGGAGATGGAGCTACGTGGGGAGCTACGGTAGTGGAGCAAGCCGGCTCCAAAAGGAAGATGGACTACCTGGGACATTGGGCTATAGCTAGAAGGGCGGTTGGGACGCGACATTAGCCCATACCGCAGTGACCCCCGATTGGGACGCACCGACTGTGGGTTTTCTCCCTCGCCGATGTCGACCGCGTCTACGTAAAACATTGTTGCCTTCCCCCAGCTGCAGGATTAGGCCGGATATGTGACCAGCGGTGTGGCCACTGTCGTTCTATGCTTGTGAAGAGAGCAACCCAAGCAAGAAGGCTTGTATCTTAGGCTCCTGCTAGTGTATATATAGTGGTTTTCTTTTTCTCTCCATATCAAACATTTTATATTGCGTACGTGTCATTGAAGAGTGAAATGATGGTTGCTTCTTCCAACTAACTTACTGTGTGATTTGACTGCTCCTTAGTGGCCCCTACACATACTCCCCTACGTGTATGCAACAGTCACACGTCTCGTCAACTTGCCGAATGAGGAGAAGCTTGCAGGACGGGAGAAGCTTGCGTGCGGTGGCTCGCACGATAAGGAGAAACTTTTGACTAATTGTAAAGTGCAACTATCCCTAGGTGGTTTTGGTAATTCCTAACATCATATAGCTCATTGAGCTAATGCTATTCCAAGATAAATATTTCAGGAAAGCTCAATGATTGGCATGGCATGGATGAGTAAACTGGACCCCTCAAAATGCTAAAGACCAAAGGATTGGCTCAAGCTCAAAGCTCAAGACTCTACATTTTCTATTTTAGTGATCCAAGATCACATTGAGTCTATAGGAAAAGCCAATACTATCAAGGAGGGATGAGGTGTTGCTTAATGAGGATCTTGCTCTAAGTGCTTAGTGATATGCTCAAAAACCCTCAACTACTTTCTCATGTCCACATATGACCTAAACCAAAAGTCAAACTCGGCCCCACCGATTCTTTCTATCTGGCGCCACCGAGTTTAGATGTCATAGCCACTGCCACAAACCCTAGGCAAATCGGTCTCACCGATAGGGATCTCGGTCTCACCGAGATGGGATTGTAATCTCTCTATTTCCCTTCGCAACGTTTCGGTCCAACCGAGATGAGCGATCGTTCCCACCGAGATTGCAATGTAAACTCTCTGTTTCCCTTTTGTAACGTTTCGGTCCCACCGAGATGAGGAATCGGTCCCACCGAGTTTACCTGACCAACTCTTTGGTTAGCTTATTACCAAAATCAGTCTCACCGAGTTTGTGTAAGCGGTCTCACTGAGATTACGTTATGCCCTAACCCTAACCATATCTGTCCTACCGAGTTGCATGTTGGTCCCACCAAAAATTCTAATGGTAACTAGGTTTACTGAATCGGTCAGACCGAGTTTCTCAATTCGGTCCCACCGAGATTGGTAAGTTGTGTGTAACGGTTAGATTTTGTGTGGAGGCTATATATACCCCTCCACCTCCTCTTCATTCGTAAAAAGAGAGAGCCATCAGAACATGCCTACACTTCCAACTTATATTTCTGAGAGAGAACCACCTACACTTGTGTTGAGGTCAAGATATCCCAATCCTACCATATGAATCTTGATCTCTATCCTTCCCAAGTTGCTTTCCACTCAAATCTTCTTTCCACCAAATCCATATCATGTGAGAGAGAGTTGAGTGTTGGGGAGACTATCATTTGAAGCAAAAGAGCAAGGAGTTCATCATCAACACACCATTTGTTACTTCTTGGAGAGTGGTGTCTCCTAGATTGGCTAGGTGTCACTTGGGAGCTTCCGACAAGATTGTGGAGTTGAACCAAGGAGTTTGTACGGGCAAGGAGATCGCCTACTTCGTGAAGATCTACCCCTAGTGAGGCAAGTCCTTCGTGGGCGACGGCCATGGTGGGATAGACAAGGTTGCTTCTTCGTGGAACCTTCGTGGGTGGAGCCCTCCGTGGACTCGCGCAACCGTTACCCTTTGTGGGTTGAAGTCTCCATCAACGTGGATGTACGATAGCACCACCTATCGAAACCACGGCTCAAAAATCTCTGATTCTCCAAATTGCGTTTGCCTCCTCAAACTCCTCCCCTGTACCTTCGTATGCAATTGTGTTACTTTCCGCTCCTATACTCTAGAATTGCATGTGTATGTTGATTGCTTGACTTGTGCTAATGTGCTAAAAACTGCCAAGAATTAAATTTTGGAAAAGGCTAAGTTTTTATTTGGTCAAGTAGTCTAATCACCCCCCCCCCCTCTAGACATACTTTTGATCCTCAGGCGGTGGACATGCAACAGTTAATTTGGTATCAGATTGCCACAAGCATACACTATACTAGTACTATTATTGTTCGACTTCCCGAAGAGGCGAACATCCAAGCGCAAAGTTTACTAGTACTAGTACTACTACTATAGTCTATAGAGGTATGTACTATACTACTACTAGGAACCGTATGGAGGAGTGTCTGCACTCTTATTATATTTTTAGAATGTGATTAAGCAATCTTCAACACATTTGGTTCTCTTCGAGGGTTCTCGCATGTGATAATGGAAGTTGATTGCATGGAACACTCGCCACAATTCTCGCTTAATTCTGGCTCATATCCTGTTACAAAGAGAAGCGCTCGGTAATATTTCCTCTTTTTTTGTTATTCAGCATGTAAACAGGTCAACAAACCTTGCGGCGCATCTTTGTGCGAACCGTGCTTGCTGCACTTTGAATGTGGCCGAGAGCTGGCTTGATGAAACACCTTGCTTCCTACTTCTTTTTTTGCGGGGTACCTCGCTTCCTAGTGACCAGTGTCTTGGCTGATCGTCCTAAGGATGCTTATATATGAATAAAGCTCTCTCATTTACCCAAAAAAGATTAAGACATATTAACCGGAAAGGAGGGAGTATGGACTAGCACTAGTTTTTGGTGTGTCCCGTTAACTCGCAGAACGAGGAGAAGCTTGTAGGACAAGGTCAAGCTCGCTTACGCCTTTTGACTAATGCAACCTACCCTCGCCCAGGCGGTGGACATGCATCAGTTCATTCGGTGTCAGATTGCTAGAGGCATACACTGTAGTACCGAACATGCGGAGTACCATCATTGTTAGACTTCACGAAGCGGCGAAGAGCCAAGCACAAGGTTTAGTAGTACGAGTAGTACTACTACTAGAACCGCATGGTGGAGCGTCTGTACTCTTATTTTTTTAATCTCTCATAAAGTACACATTTATTCCAGAGAAGGGCGGAAAACGGCAGCCCAACATGTAATGATGATATCGATCAACCATGCTCGAATATATCTTGGCCTCCGTGCGAGCCCGTTTGTGTGTTCTCTCTCCTCGTCTCTCTCAAGGAACGGCGGGTTGGCCATTTTGCCGTCAATTGAGATCGGTTTGCTCACACTCCGGTCCCACATGTCAGTGATATGCCAAGTGGAGGTGCGTTGACCGACTGGCCATACGTGTACTTCATTTTGCACCTTCATACTACTCCTCCCTACGTCACAGTTTACAGGGCGCACTTCATTATGATGCATTTCTCTCAATTCATTTCCACCGCAAAAGAGACTTTAGACGCGTTTGGTTTAATGCTCAATTAATTA
Organism: Triticum aestivum; assembly: GCF_018294505.1. Classification (NCBI taxonomy): domain Eukaryota; kingdom Viridiplantae; phylum Streptophyta; class Magnoliopsida; order Poales; family Poaceae; genus Triticum; species Triticum aestivum. Next base: position 618,378,257 of record NC_057804.1, read on the forward strand.
GGGCATGGTAACCGCAATCAAGTCCACAATTTTCTCTCGTTGTACTCCCTCCGTTCCCAAATATAAGTCTTTCTAGACATTCCAACAAATGACTACATATGGAGCAAAATAAATGAATCTAAACTTTAAAATATGTCTACATACATACGTATGTTGTAGTCCATTTAAAATGTCTAAAAGACTTATATTTAGGAACGAAGGGAGTACTACAGAGTGGAGTAAGTGCATGCATGTGTGTACCCGGGGTGGAAGCACTGCATGCATGTGTGTACACATTATTTCCTCTAGTAATAGACGTCGTGTTATAACTACCAATGCTATTTTTCAGGCTGATCGCTAGTCACCTTGGTCCCAAAGATTTTTTCTTTTTCTGAAGCGTGCTCTATAAACAGTGACGGATGGAGTAGTATGAGCGGATTCAAAGAATAGTGTATTGATGGTTGCTTCTTCCGAGCAACTTACAGTGGGAAAGGTGGGGCTTATGATTTGACTGCTCATTACTCACTATTAATGCGACGCAACGACCGGGCTGAGTCTCCCATGCGGTTGTGCACTACCCCCTCGGTTCTTAAATATACTTCGGAGTATTTGTCTTTCTAGAGATTTCAATGAGTGACTACTCAAATATTTGTCTTTTTAGAGATTCAAATGAACTACTACATACGGATGTATATAGACATATTTTAGAGTGCAGATTCACTCATTTTGCTCTATATGTAGTCACTTGTTGAAATCTCTAGAAAAACAAATATTTAGGAACGGAGGGGAGTACACATACGAAGAAAAATGTGTGAATCTACACTCTAAAATATGCCCATTTGAAATTTGTAAAAAGACAAATATTTAGGAACGAAGGAGTATAATTTTGTGCATGGCACATGGACCCGGATGCTGAAGAGGCTTCTGGCAATGCTATCAACCTTCCATCATTTGTTTACATAATTGACGTACTATACAAATAATTTTCCAGCGACATGAAATTGTACAATGGTGTGAGCTTTCAGCTTTTGTTTCATGTGTCTTGCCATCGAGCTCTTTCGGAAACAATAAAAAACTAACTACCTTGCTAATGCATCTCAATTATTAGCAAATCAGAGCTAATATTTACATCACAACTGAAGACAAAGTTGTGAGAAGGTGCTAAATTAAAATTGATCCATGCTTTCATTGGCAGCAACGTCCCCCCAGCTCTGTCTAAATCAACAAGGCATGTTGGGAAAAAAAGTGGTTGTCTGGAGCATGGAACATTCCGATCATTTTGTGCAGTTCCACTAAAATAGAGCTGAGCGTCCCTGTTCCAAAGATATTAAGTGTGATTACGATAATAGAGGACTGCTGATGAAACAATAGACACACAAATAGAAGCCGGTCACCTTTGCAATCTCTCTTAAGACTAACTAGTTGGAGAAGATTAGGCTCGGAGCTGGATGAGGAGGATAGAGCAAAACCAATCTCCCTTTGTGCAGTCGCACTGAAATGTAGAGATGTTGCCCGTGTGACATTTTAGTACAACTGCACAAAACACTCTTAAGAAAAAAGTGATTTGTGCAGTTCACAAAAAGGTCGCAATAGCAATGAGGTGACATGGATAGCCCTGTTTGCAAAAAAGAGGTAGAAAGGAAACAATTACTGGCCAATAATAGTTGATGACACATGCGACAACAAAAAAGAAGCATATTCGTTGTCCTAAGGGAAGATAACAACACGGTTGTGTTTGTCTAAAATGGTGTGAGGACGAGATTAAAATATGGAAAGTATACCAGACGAGCTATGTTTTGGGCAAAGAACTATGGACGATCCACATGCAGCGACGTGGCATGACAGGCAGTGGAGCAAGGCCGGAGGGGATACCTGGAGGTCGTCGGGATGTAACTAGGTGAGCAGCGGCGGGCGGAATCTGCCCATACTGCGGCAGCGAGCAGGTGTCGTAGGCCCTACCGCACCGGAGCTTAGTCAGAGAGAACGGCGTGTACCGCAGATCGGGACGTGCTGCCTCGGCGCTGTCAAACGGAGAAACAATGCACATCCTCCCTTTCCGCCGGCGGACGGGATGCGGCCGGATCAGTGACCAACGGTGAGAGAGAGAGAGAGAAAGGCCATCACAACCTTGTGTGAGATACTCTGAAGAGAGACAAACCAGGCAGGCAGGCTCCATTGTATATAGTGGAGCGGACTACCTTTTTCTCCATAAAAATCGTTTTATATTCTATGTACGTGCCATTGAGCGATATAACTTTATTTAAAAATAACGCGCCAACGCATCAAGTCGAACTTTGTTTCGTGCACGCGTGGTACACGACCTCCGTAGGTAAACAACCGCTACACGCGTTCAAATTAGCACGTGGGCTGCCATTTCGTACAGAAATGAGCTCCACCGTGTACCCGCGCGGGTGTGGCTGGGCACGAAGCGTGAGTACGTGCACGGTGCAGCTATTCTCTTCCTATATACTACACCACCTACGTGGGGTTGTGTGAGAGAGATACAAACATAGAGAGATATAGTGTGTGGATTCGTGAGAGTTTTTTTGGGGGGGGGTCAATAAAAAAATGTAACATATGCAATGTGTGTGAAATAGAGTCCTGGATATATCATATATATAGAGGGGGCGATCCACGAGAAGAGAATGGAGGTATCATCGGCTTGAGGTGTCCATAGAATCGAAGAGAGGGATGATGTGTGTGTGTGTGCGCGCGCGATCGATAAAGAGTGCCATCAAATTTGTGTGTTCCCACGTCAAAGATATAGAGTGGATGGCCTACTAGAACGTGAGAGGGGACAGGTGCAGTTTGTCTTTGTGGCATGGATACATACCTACAACGCTTGACTATTGGTGTGTGGGGGGGGAGGCCTAATTAACTATAAAGGTACAATGGCTGGTATATGTGTGGAGGAGGAGAGAGGCCTACCTCATGTATTAAGGGAGATCGATCTACCTCATGTATTAAGGGATATCGATCGGCATCCATTCATATGTGTAGGAGAGGAATAAGGTTGGGAGAGAGACAGAGCTAGAGTGTTGGAGGGGCTGGTAGTGGAGTGTCTTCTAACAAATGGTGGGATAGGCTTGCTAGACAAACGGAGGGCACGCCTGCAATATCAATAAGAGAGGGGATGGCTGCCTGTTTGTGCACGTGCGTGTGAGAGACGGGTCAGGAGGAATGCACGAATGATGAGGGGGACGATATGGCGGTGGTAAGCAGATGTAACTACATAGGAAGATCAATCGTCCTTTGTCAGAAAAAGGAGAGACATAACTTGTGAGGTACGTCGATCGATGGGGGGGAATAGTTAAAGTCGACCTAGCACTAGTAGAAAAGGGGGCAATGGTCCACGCCGGGTCAGCCCATTAGTCCCGGTTCAATCCAGAACCGGGACCAATGGGGGCATTGGACCCGGTTTGTGAGCCCCAGGGGCCGGCCAGGCCACGTGGGCCATTGGTACCGGTTCGACTGGACCTATTGGTCCCGGTTGGTGGGACGAACCGGGACCAATGGGCCTCGCTCCTGGCCCACCACTATTGGTCCCGGTTGGAGGCATGAACCGGGACCAAAGGATGCCCTTTAGTCCCGGTTCGTGGCACGAACCGGGACCAATTAGTTGCCTATATATACCCCTCACTCGCAAACAGAGCACTCCCAGTGCTCTGTTTTTCGTGGCCGACGAGGGGAGAGCTTTGTGGTGCTCTAGCTCACCTCCTATGCACACGAGGTGTTCGATGGAATGCCCGAGCCACACTACTTAAGCTTTCTCCTCTCCAAGCTCGATCTCCAAGCTCCATTTTCCTCAATATTTGTCTAGGTTTAGCGGTCCGTCACGTCCCGTCCCCGTCTTCACCACCGTCGATCGCCCGCCCCGATCTCGTCGCCGGCACCACCGTGGTGAGCCTTTTGTTCTTATCTTCTTTCTGAAAGGAAAAAAATTCTTACTTGTATGTTTATATATACTTGTATAATTTTCTTACTTTTATTATTGCATCTTATATAGTGCGATGGTTTTGGTATCCGCCCCCGTCGGCCCTCGTCCTGTCTATGATTCGAATGTGGTATATATTATCTTTTCATAACTATTGGTTCATTTATTGTTTATGACAATTATGCCGACCAACGTGACATAGATTTTATTTATCTAGGAGGTTGTTGAACTGGAAATTCCAACCGACCCTATTGTCGAGAGGTTAAATTTAGTTGAAGAAGAAAACAATTTGTTGAAGGAAAAAATTAGAAAAATTGAGGAGGAGGAGATGATATTGGAGTTGCATGTTGCGGATGTCGTCGATGCTCACAAGATCAAGATGGATGCAATGCGCTTGAAGATTAGAAAGATTAGAAAATATGCCATTCATACCGAGGCTTGGTATCATTATGCCGTTGGATCAGTTGTTACATTGGTTGCGATTATGATCGCATTTGTTTTCGCATTGAAATATTTTACATAGTTTCAGTGTATGGTTTAATTAATTTAGATGCTCTGCAGAGCTTTATGTTGTTAGATGAGAACTATGTATGTACTTTGGTTTTAATGTGATGATGAACTTCTATTAATTTGGTCACTTAATTATCTATTCATGATGTTCTGTAATGATTTTTGACACACTTAATTATATATAATGCACACAGATGAACCGGCAATGGATGTACGGTTCAAGACACACCTCCGAGTACATTAAGGGCGTGCATGATTTTCTCGAAGTGGCTGGGGCAAACAAGCAGAATGGTTTTATGTGTTGTCCATGCCCTATATGTGGGAATAGAAGTCTTACTCTGACCGGAAAATCTTCCACACCCACCTGCTTTACAAGGGTTTCATGCCACACTATAATGTTTGGACGAGGCACGGAGAAATAGGGGTTATGATGGAAGACGGCGAAGAAGAAGAGTACGATGACAACTATGTGCCCCCTGAATACGGTGATGCTACTGAACATCAAGAGGAACCAGATGATGTGCACGATGATGCTGCAATGGGCGAAGCTGCGGAAGATCAAGAGGAACCAGACGATGTGCCCGATGATGATGATCTCCGCTGGGTCATTGTCGATGCAAGGACGCAATGCGAAAGTCAAAAGGAGAAGCTGAAGTTCGATCGCATGTTAGAGGACCACAAAAAAAGGTTGTACCCCAATTGCGAAGATGGCAACACAAAGCTCGGTACCGTACTGGAATTGCTGCAGTGGAAGGCAGAGAATGTTGTGCCTGACAGAGGATTTGAGAAGCTACTGAAAATATTGAAGAATAAGCTTCCAAAGGATAACGAATTCCCAACAATACATACGCAACAAAGAAGGTCGTATGCCCTCTAGGATTGGAGGTGCAGAAGATGCATGCCCTAATGACTGCATCCTCTTCTGAAATGCGTACAAGGATCTGTACGCATGCCCGGTATGCGGTGCATTACGGTATAAGATCAGACGAGATGACCCTGGTGATGTTGACGGCAAGCCCCCCAGGAAGAGGGTTCCTGCGAAGGTGATGTGGTATGCTCCTATAATACCACGGTTGAAACGTCTATTCAGAAACGGAGAGCATGCCAAGTTGATGCGATGGCATAGTGAGTACCGTAAGAAAGACGGGAAGTTGAGAGCACCCGCTGACGGGTCGCAGTGGAGAAAAATCGAGAGAAAGTACTGGGATGAGTTTGCAAGTGACCCAAGGAACGTATGGTTTTCTTTAAGCGTGGATGGCATTAATCCTTTCGGGGAGCAGAGCAGCAATCACAGCGCCTGGCCCGTGACTCTATGTATGTATAACCTTCCTCCTTGGATGTGCATGAAGCAGAAGTTCATTATGATGCCAGTTCTCATCCAAGGCCCTAAGCAACCCGGCAACGACATTGATGTGTACCTAAGGCCATTAGTTGAAGAACTTTTACAGCAGTGGAATGGAAATGGTGTATGTACGTGGTATGAGCACAAACAGGAGGAATTTAACCTAAAGGCGTTACTGTTCGTGACCATCAACGATTGGCCCGCTCTCAGTAACCTTTCCGGACAGACAAACAAGGGATACCACGCATGCACGCACTGTTTACTTGACACCAATAGTATATACCTGGCAAGCTGCAGGAAGAATGTGTACCTGGGCCATCGTCGATTTCTGACGACCAACCATCAATGTCGAAAGAAAGGCAAGCATTTCAAAGGCGAGGCAGATCACCGGAAGAAGCCCTCCATGCGTACCGGTGATCACGTACTTGCTATGGTCAATGATTTACACGTAATCTTTGGAAAGGGTCCCGGCGGACTAGCTGTTCCGAGTGACGCTGGGGGACACGCACCCATGTGGAAGAAGAAATCTATATTTTGGGACCTACCCTACTAGAAAGACCTAGAGGTCCGCTCTTCGATCGACGTGATGCACGTGACGAAGAACCTTTGCGTGAACCTGCTAGGCTTCTTGGGCGTGTATGGGAAGATAAAAGATACAACTGAGGCACGGGAGGACCTACAACGTTTGCACGAAAAAGACGGCATGCCTCCAAAGTAGTATGAAGGTCCTGCCAGCTATGCTCTTACCAAAGAGAAGGAAATCTTCTTTGAATGCCTGCTTAGTATGAAGGTCCCGACTGGCTTCTCGTCGAATATAAAAGGAATAATAAATATGGCAGAGAAAAAGTTTCAGAACCTAAAGTCTCATGACTGCCACGTGATTATGACGCAACTGCTTCCGGTTGCATTGAGGGGGCTTCTACCGGAAAACGTCTGATTAGCCATTGTGAAGCTATGTGCATTCCTTAATGCAATCTCTCAAAAGGTGATCGATCCAGAAATCATACCAAGGCTAAGGAGTGATGTGGTGCAATGTCTTGTCAGTTTCGAGCTGGTGTTCCCACCATCCTTCTTCAATATCATGACGCACATCCTAGTTCATCTAGTTGACGAGATTGTCATTCTGGGCCCCGTATTTCTACACAATATGTACCCATTTGAGAGGTTCATGGGAGTCCTAAAGAAATATGTCCGTAACTGCTCTAGGCCACAAGGAAGCATCTCCATGGGCCATCAAACAGAGGATGTCATCGGGTTTTGTGTTGACTTCATTCCTGGCCTTAAGAAGATAGGTCTCCCTAAATCGCGGTATGAGGGGAGACTGACTGGAAAAGGCACGCTTGGAAGGGACTCAATAATATGCAGGGACGGATATTCTTGGTCTCAAGCACACTACACAGTTCTACAGAACTCTACCCTGGTGACCCCGTATGTCGATGAACACAATAACAGTCTGCGCTCCAAACACCCGTAGCAGTGTGATGACTGGATTACATGTGAACACATTAGGACTTTCAACAGTTGGTTGGAAGCACGTATCAGAGGTGACAACACTGTTTGTGATGAGCTGTACTTGTTGTCCAGGGGACCATCTTTGACTGTATTGATTTGGAAAGGATACGAGATAAACGGGAATACATTTTACACGATTGACCAAGATCAAAAGAGCACCAACCAAAACAGCGGTGTCTGCTTTGATGCAACAACCGAGAGGGGAAAGGACACATATTATGGTTACATAGTGGACATATGGGAACTTGACTACGGACATGATTTTAAGGTCCCTTTGTTTAAGTGCAAATGGGTCAATCTGTCAGGAGGCGAGGTACAGGTAGACCCATAGTACGGAATGACAACAGTGGATCTGAAAATCTTGGGTACACTGACGAACCGTTCATCCTAGCCAATGATGTGGCACAGGTTATCTATGTGAAGGAGATGTCTACCAGACCGAGAAAGAGAAAAGATAAGGAAGCGAATACATCATACGATGAGCCAAAGCCCCACATAGTTCTTTCAGGAAAAAGGGACATCGTGGGAGTGGAGGACAAGACAGACATGTCTGAAGATTATGAAAAGTTTCATGAAATTCCTCCCTTCAAAGTCTAGGCTGACCCCAACATCCTGATAAACGATGAAGATTATCCATGGTTACGGCGCAATAAGCAAATGACACAAGTGAAGACTTTCTCCCGCAACTATTATGATGATACCATGCCAACTTTGTAACTGACGAGTATGATACCATTGTCCGTTTTGTACATGCACATGCTATGTGGGTCAATTTATGATACTATGCCAACTTTTAACTTTTTCGTAGTTCATTTGAAATGCTGTAATGTCTTATGGTTCGGCCCTCGTAATAATTAAAAATAGCAACAATAAGTATTTTGTTGTAAGTAGAAACAAATAAAATAAATAAAGCAAGAAAGAAAACAAAAAAACAAAAAAAGTGTTTTCAAATTTGAAAACTAATGGCACTAACAGAAAGTTTATAATTTTCCTAAAACTAAAAGCAAAAAAGAATTGAAAAATAAAGCAAAAAACAAAAGAAAATAAATAATGCAGAAAACAAAACAAAAAAACAACAATAAGTATTTTGTTGTAAGTATAAACAAAATAAAATAAATAAAGCAAGAAAGAAAACAAAAAACAAAAAAAGTGTTTTCAAATTTGAAAACTAATGGCACTAACAGAAAGTTTATAATTTTCCTAAAACTAAAAGCAAAAACAATTAAAAAGTAAAGCAAAAAACAAAAGAAAATAAATAATGCAGAAAACAAAACAAAAAAACTGGAAAAAAAATAAAAATAGCAACAATAAGTAAAGAAAACAAAAAATGCCTCCTACTGGGCCCCCACGGCCTGAATACAACATGAAACCCTACTATGGGCCAGGATTCAGGCCCGCAGAAGGCCCAATAGGCCCATCAGGCAAAGCTATAGCAAGTAGGCCCGAAAGCCTGCGGTGGAGAGGAGATCGAGAGGGGTGCAGCAGTGGGGCTTATAAACCACTGCGCGCCCCTCTCAACTAGCGAGGTGGAACTAAACTTTGGCTCCGAGGTGGGCAGCATAGGGGCCTTTGGTCCCAGTTGGTGGCACCAACCGGGACTAAAGGGGGGGCATTAGTCCCGGCTGGTGCCACCAACAGGGACCAAAGGTCGCCGCTTCCCGCCCTTTGGGCTGCTGAAAAGAGGCCCATTGGTCCCCGTTGGTGGCACCAACCAGGACTAAAGGGGGCATTAGTCCCGGTTGGTTTCACGAACCGGGACCAATTCTCTTCATATATAACTAGCACTTAGCAGTTTCTCCAAAATCCATCCCTTTCTTCTCAGCCCGAAGCCCGGCCGCTGCTCTGCCTCGTCGTCGCCGCCGCCTCCGACGCCGTCAGGCTGCTCCACCTCGTCGTCGCCGCCGCCTCCGACGCCGTCAGGCTGCTCCACCTTGTCGTCGCCGCCGCCTTCGACGCTGTAGTCAGGCTGGTCCACCTCACCGTCGCCGCCGCCCTCGACGCCATCTGCCCCGACGCCGGCGCCGCTCCCCTCGCCCCGACGCCGCCCGCCGTGCCCCGCCACCCCCTTGTGAGCACCTGCCTCGCGCCCCTGCCTTGCCTGCTCCTGCACCCCGGCCGACCTGCCCCGCCCCGCCGGTGCCTCGCTCCTGCATCTGTTTTTTTATTAGTTTATTTTTTTCATATATATATATATATAATGTATGTGTATGTATGTGGCTATATGTTTTTGTTCATATGTTGCTATATGTTTTTTTATTTTTGTTAGTTTATTTTTTTGTTCATATGTGATGTATATGTGTATGTGGCTATAATGTATATGTGTATGTGATGTATATGTATATGTGTATGTGTATATGTATATGTGTATGTGGCTAGAATTTGCTAAATAATATATGTTAAAAATGTTTTTTTGTTCATATATATAAAGTTACAATTTTAGAAAAGTTTTATATATGCAAAAGTTAAAATTTTAGAAAAAGATGGATAGGAAAGAAGAAAAAAAGAAAGAGGAAAGAAAGAAGAAGAGGAGAGGAAAAGAGGAGGAGAAATAAATAAGAAGAAGAAAAAAGAAGAAAAAGAAGAGGAGAAGAAGAAAGGAATAGAGGAGAAGAAGAAAAAATAGAAAAAAAGTTCTATTTTTTTTCTTGTCCTCTATTCCTTTCTTCTTGTCCTCTTTTTTTCTTCTTTTTCTTCTTCTTCTTCCTTGTTTCCTTCTTCCTCTTTTCTTCTTCTTCGCCGTCAGGCTGCTCGCCTTCGCCCTCGCCGCCTCCCCCTGTGAGCACAGCCTGCTCCCGCGCCCCTCCCGTCCCGCGCCCGTGCGCGGCCACCACGCCGCCGCCCCTGCCCGATACCCCCTCCCCGATAACATTATTTTCCGAATAGAGGAGAAAGAAGAAACTTCAACACGAAGGGGGGGGGGTACCGATACCCCCTCCCCGATAACATTATTTTCCCATGTATATGTATGTCGCGTCATTGTCGATATAACCCCCTCGAGATAACTTCGACATGAGGGCGGTTGATATATATACCCCCTCTCGACCATGATAACCTATACAAGAGCGTTGTCGTCGAGGCCACCCCAAACCCTTGAAGCGTTGTTGTGTCGAGGCGACCCCAAACCCTAGAGAAGCAGCGTCGAGGCCACTAACATGATTCCTTATTGTGATTAGCTAGCTAGTTCTACGTTTGCCACTAATATATATATATATATATATATATATATATATATATATATATATATATCCATCTGTACCATGTTTGAATAATAATTGACATGTTGTAAATATTTGCAGAAACTATGGAGAACTCCCGAGACGAAGAAACAGAAGCGATGTTGGGGGACATAATCGCAAATGGAAGTGATGAAGTTGCGTCATTTCTCCTCGACACCGATGGTTCGCTGGAAGAACTGGGTGAAGAAGAGGGCTATGTTCATGATGGCTTCGGCCCATTAATGTCGGTACAAGAAGAGGACTATGTTCATGATGGCTCCGGTGACACAATGGAGGTACAAGAAGGAGACCATGTTGACTGCTCCGGTGACCGAACCGAGTCCGGCCAGGTATATATATATATATATATATTAGTTAAGCCCGTGCTGACTAGTTAATTGATGCTTACATTGTTTTGGTATATGTACACATATTAATTACTCTCGTCTTTCTTCCTTATAATTTCTATCCCTCCGGATCGAGCACAACTTCGGTAAGGAGACGAGGCCCGAAGAAAAAGTTGAGCTTGGATGAAAAGTTTGAGATCATAGAAATCGCGCCCGACGGCGAACCGATTGAACCCATCCGGACAAGGAAGTCATTTTCTGATCAGTGCGGGGTTCTTGTTAGGGACAAGATCCCGATCAGCATCCAGCAATGGTATAAGCCTAAGGAGGAAGACCCTGAGGTGTCTTATGTCAATGATATGCAGAAAGAAGATCTTTGGACTGAGCTGAAGGCAAATTTCACCCTACCGCCAGAGGAGGATCCGGAGAAGCCAGTTAAAGAGCCATTAATCAAGTCTTGTGCTCTTAAGAAGATGGCAACCCTAATGAGGAGGTGGAGGAAAGAGCTGAACCAGTTTGTCAAAAAAAAAAGACACCAGAATTCATCGGCAAATATGAGAAGATCAAAGATCACTGGCCCGCATTTGTGGCCCACAAGACATCGGAAAAGAGTAAGAAGATGTCGGCGACAAACAAGAAAAATGCTACGAAGAAGAAGCTTCACCATCGCACGGGGTCAGGTGGCTACCTCAAAGCCCGGCCTAAGTGGTCCAAGGCTGAGCATGATCTGCTTGATAAAGGGATCGAACCAGAGATAATGTACTGGCCACACCGTTGCCGGACTTGGTTCTTCGGGGCTGGCGGAACCTTGGACCCTGTAACAGGGAAGTGCTAGTGGACGGACGAGAAACTGCAAATATCAGTCAAGAAACTTCGACACTATATCGATGCAGCGCCGCGAGGGACATTCCTTCCAAACAGGGAGAAGGCCGAGCTCACAATGGCCCTTGGGAATCCTGAGCACCCTGGACGGACACAAGGCACACCAGGCTCCATTCCGTGGAAGGTTGGTTTTCCGGACGCAGGGGGTTACAAAACCCACGAGAGGAGGAAGAAACTGGAGCAGGACCAACTGCAGGCGCTGCATAAAAGGGTAATGGGGCTAGAGGAACGAGAAGCAGCAGATCGCAGCAAACGACCTGCCGAAGCTTCCCTCGAAGCTACCCTGCCATCTCAGCGGAGAAGCAGTGTGGCTTCCACCGAGCTGCTTCAGCCGGAGCATGTCTTGATGGCTCCTGCTAGCTATCCTGTGGATGGTGTCACGGAGTCTCAACATTGCCACATTATGGCGCGATGGATGAATTTGAAGGTCAAGGAAGCTATTGGCCAAGTTTATCCTAGTGGACCCGGCACAACTTATCACTGCCAGCCGATTCCAGAAGGATATGCTAAGGTGATGGTGGATGAAATAACGGAGGGATTTGAGGACCTCCCGCTTGAGCACCCTACCGGTGAAGGGGATACTAGGCTGGGTTCTGCTCTGAAGACTCCATGCCTATGGCGGAAGGAGATCATCAACCTTCCGAACTGGACGCCTCCGCCTCCTCCCCCTCCTCCGGCGAGGCACGGCACTCCGCTCCTCCACCGCCTCCTCCTTCGGCGAGTGACGATCAGGGCACGCGTGGCGGCACTCCGCCTCCTTCTCCGGCGCGTGGCGGCACTCCTCCTCCTTCTCCGCCTGCGCCGGCGCTCCCGAGCAGCCAGCAGCCTCCTCCTTCTCCGCCTGCGCCAGCGCTCCCGAGCAGCCAGCAGCCTCCTCCTTCTCCGCCTGTGCCGGCGCTCCCGAGCAGCCAGTAGCCTCCTCCTTCTCTGCTTCGCCAGCAAGGGCGGAAGAGACCCGCCGCCGCCCCGGCTGCTCCGGCGCGTCGTACTCCTTCTCCTCCGCCTCATAAGCAAGTGCGAAAGAAGACAGACGCCGCAGCCGCTCCGTCTGCTCCGGCGTCTAGCAGCACAACCAGAGGCGGGAGGCAATACAAATACGGTCCATCTCTCAAGCCTCTAGAGAAGTTACCGTACGAGAGGTCCGAGGAGGAAAATGATACGATTGTGCGGACCCACGTGAAGGATTTCTTTGAAGGGGTGAAAGCAAAGAGACATCCACCTCCGGAGGAGAAGGTAGATCCGGTGAAAGCAAAGCGCACTATCGATGCCCTGAGGAAACCACCAAAGTCTCCGCCGAGAACCAACTATGAGCACATTACTGAACAGACATATCTCCAAGCCCAGCGATCGGGAACTACTGTCAGTGATAAAAGGTTAAAAGAACGAGCAAAGGGGAAAAAATTGCCCAGCTCGGCGAACAAGCACAGCAATTGTGCCCCCCCCCCCCCCCGCTCAATGTGTCTAATGCTCCGGGGATGGTGGCCAGTTATGGTAATCTTGAAGATTACCTGCCTGACGAAGCACTTCCTGATTTCATGGCGGTGGACGAACACAGATACGAGTACGGGAAACCTCTCGTCAAAGATGAAAAACCTCTGACAACAATGATGCGAAGATTCCATTGTTGGTACATGAAAACCTGCAGAGAGTCTGAGGGGACGAACATTTTGTATCTGAACATTAAAGAGGAGCACGACCTCGTTTCAAATGATCTGTTGTGTGTTCCATTTGATGAGTTCTTCGCATTCTTCAATCAAAAGGCCCTCGATAAATTAATGGTCTTTTGCTACTGCCTGTAAGTACTATTTCTGTCATTAAGTCTCTATATATAGCTCGGCTCTTTCATTGCATGTATTTATAATTAATTATCCTCAATATATTATGCAGATTGAGGATCGTCGAGTGCAAAAAACAAGAAATTTATGATATTGGGTTCATTAACACAAATATCATAGATGTATTTCTGGTTGAAAAGAACGTCAAAGAGGCCGAGGACAACTTGCTACGATCGTTGATCAAAAATCAGAACAAAGATACCATACTATTTCCTTACAACGGCAAGTGAGTGTTACTGTCGTGTGCATATTTAGTTTCCCTTATTACTCGAGCGAGGTTATAGTAATGTAATTGATGAGTTATGCATGCGTGCGCAGGTACCACTATATTCTTCTGGAGATTAAGCTTGAGCAGGGACTAGTAACCGTCCTAGACTCGAGACGGAAAGATCCCGAAACCTATGCGGACATGACTGAAATGCTCAGCAAGTAAGTTCAATCGATCATTATCGCACCATATCGGCAACTTTTTGTTCATTTCCTGATATCTCAAGTAATAATAATTATTTTCTTTGTCTTGCAGGGTTTGGAAACAGTTCACCGCAGAAGCTCCGGGACTGCCGAAGGAGCTGCGATATACATACCCGAAAGTAAGTACTACTGGGCTAGCTAGTTGCGCGCATCTCCCGTTGATTCTATAGCTATACTTTCATCAATGCCATTTATAATGCTTCATTATCAGTTTGATTGACCTCTATTTCTCGTAAAGTGCTTGTGGCAGGAGGAAGGGAATGATTTCTGTGGATACTACGTGTGCGAGTTCATCCACACCGCGACTTTGAAAAACGAGCGGGGCTACTCCAAAAGACAATATGAAGTGCGTAAGCAATAATATTCACAATTTCATTTTATTACACCATCATTTCTGTTGAGTTTCATTCATATATATGTATTAATTAACCCCCTTCTTCAAATTAGACGTGGCAGATGCGGAATGAACTCCTAGAACCAGATCGCATGAAAGCAATTCAAGAGGAATTGGCGGGATTCTTTCTTGACCACGTCATCAGTAAAGCCGGAGAATACCATGTGGAAATTGATTTCAAATGCTAGGGGTTTGTAAGTAAGAGATCTTATACATATTGTACATGTATGTAGCCAGTAGCGTCGGATACATGATACGAAAACTTGTTGTTCGACCAATCTCTCGGAGAAGGAGAGGTCGATCGATCACTTCTCTCGGTATGCATGATGAACTTCTGTACTGAATGGTTCTCTTGATCACTTATGTATATATAGTACGTAGCGTCGACCAAGCACGGACATAAGAGAGGACACTTCTCTCTATTAATTAGCTAGATAACACAATATATGAAACACCTAAATTAACCCCCCAACCCCCCCTCCTTTCAAAAACAAAAAACAAAAACCCCAGCCACTGGAATGCTGACGCGTGGATGCCTTTTGGTCCCGGTTGGAGCCACCAACCGGGACCAAAGGCCCCCTGACTGGGCTCGGCACACAGGGCCACGTGGAGGCACATTGGTCCCGGTTCGTGTTTGAACCGGGACTAATGGGTGGAGGTATTAGTAACGACCCATTAGTCCCGGTTCATGAACCGGGACTAAAGGCCCTTACGAACCGGGACTATTAGGTGTTTTTCTACTAGTGTAGGTATATGTTGAGTGATTGATCGGTATACATGCATGTGTGTGTTATAAGCAAATGAGGCACGGGGAGAAGGATAGAGAGAGGGATGCATCTAGGAGGTGGTGCGAGAGGCATACTATATCGAGGGGGAATGAGTGTGCGAGTACGAGATCGATGAAAAGAGTGGTGGGAGTGAGGCATGGACGGTGATAAGAGAATATGGGAAGCTTGTGTCTGTGCTAGGCACACCTGGCTAGAGAGGCATATCAATCGATGTGTGCCGTAAAGAAGGAGATGGGGGGCCTACAACACCATGGGTGAACGACCTAAAGTGAAAAGACAAATTTGCGCGATGGAGCTAGAGGATGCTGAGGAAGGGTGAGAGGGATGCGGACGTGCGCATGCACGAGAGAAAGTTAGCACTAGCTACAAAGATAAGAGGATTGTGTGCGTGTAAAAGACGAATAGAGATCATACTTCATTATAAAAAGAGAATTCAGATATTTGAAGAATTTATCGTAGTGTTTTAAACCGACGCATGTGTGAATATATATAACGGTGATACACATGGTGTGGTTATGAACATGTTATACTACATACAATATATTTTATCTCTACTCTTATAAAAACAGAGTTATTGATGATGGTGTGCCTGCCATCCTGCAATATAGGCCGTCCAATTTATATGTGACGGATAGGAAGGAAACTATGGCAATTTTGAAAAAAGATACCCACACCCCTCTCCATATTTGCAAATTAGGCCTCCCCTTGATCATGTTGATGTTCTGTGGAACGCATGGGCATCTTGCTAGTACTATGTATAATATATATAACATTGATTATAATTTGGGCTAATGTGTGGCTTTTGCAGCTCAGGTCTAAATACTTGTCATAATGTAGGGGGCGGGGCACTATACTTTGTGTGATAAACATGGTGTATGTATGGAACATGGTTTAGATTATGAATATGTATTTAGTACATCAAATGTACTATTATTTGGAATCAACATCAAGTGTATTCAAAAAATATAATTCGAGTTCATGTAGTACACATAGTTCATATCTATCTCTATAGTAATCATGTGGTGTGTTATTAAGGTAACACACGAATGATGGTTGAAGTTGGCAACAATCATGATTGTAGATTCTTATTGAAATAGAGAAATGAATTCAAATTCAGTTCGAATTGCAGCGGTAGTATAGACATTTGGAATGCACTAAAATGTTGGTATGAGTAGGTTACATGCATTATACACCAAGCAAAAAAATTTAATTGGACATAACATGGATTCATACTCCCTCCTTCCATCTATATAGGGCGTAATGCGTTTTTTAAGACCGCTTTTGACTATTGACAAGATTAATAGTACATGGCATGCACAATGTGAAAAATATATCATTGAAAGCTCCTTTTACACACAAATTTAATGGTGTGCTTTGTGTAAGTTGCATGTCATATATTATTGATCTAATATTTGGTCAAAGTTAGCATCGAAAAACGCATTAGGCCCTATTTAGATGGAAGGAGGGAGTAGCTTTGAATAGCATTTGTATAGTAAAACGGGACAAGGCTCTCTCTTTGTGTGGTGTGAATAGTTTTATTTTTTGGTTTTATTTTTAGTTGAGGGAAGTGCGAATGGATTTGGTACGTACAAGTACAATATTACACGTTAGGCTTGTCCCTAAAATTCAACCCGCGCCTTGTTATATCCCGAAAATTCAGATATCGTGCTCCCAAAACTGGCACCTTCACAACCCGCGCCTTGCTATCCCGAAATTACAATGCACGCGAAAACTCCCTCCAGCTGCCAAATCCCGACACGCGAAATCCCCCTTCTAACCCTGAGCCGAAAGGGACGCTAGTTCAAATTTGTGGGGGGTACTTTTGTAACACACCCTACATTTTGGACGAGCGCGTCCCTAAGTCATGGTTCACCCCCTCCATCGCCTCCTTTTGGCCATTCGAAATCCCAGGCTGCCATAACCTCTCCGCTCCAGGCGTGAAACCCTACCCTCCTCCATCCGCCACCTCACTGCTGCCCAGTCGGAGCCTCTTCCCCGATGACGTCGTCCACCGCAACAGCTCGACGTTCCTTGTCCACCTCCCCGGATGAGGATCTGTCGTCCATCTCGTCGTCCCACCGGTTTGGCCGCCCCGTCCTCCACCTCCAAGGAGCTGCTTTGACGATCGCCTCATCTATCGCAGCTGCTCCATCCCCACAGCTCCGCTTTAACCTGCTCCACCGGAACCGCAGCATCCTCACCGACTCCACGAACGAAGCCGATGCCTATTCGGCGCCACCAAAGAGGTTCTACACTCATCACATCACACCTTCTCCTTAACTCGACCTCCCGGCACCGATGGTGCTCCATCCCGCACCCCCATGGAGCGGATACCTTGAAGCCGGCGCCGCGGGCTACATCTCCCGGCGGCTCTCCCCCAGTGCGAGGCCCCTTCGGCGGCGGCGTCCATACCAGTCGGATCTGCTGCTGCTGCTCCGGCTCTCCCTCGCTCACGCTGCTGCTACTGCTCTGGCTCTCGCTCGATCGCTCACTCACCCAGCTGCTGCTCCTCCGGCTCTTGGTTGCTCACTCGTGATGCTTCTGCTCCGGCTCTAGCTTGTTCGCTCGCTCGCCCAGCTGCTGCTGCTCTAGCTCTCGCTCGTGCTGCTTCTCTGCTCCGATTTAGCTACACTTCAGTTGACTGAATCGACTTTTGGGTCAGTCAATTTTCAGGGGGGGGGCTCGCCAGAGTTAAGGAAGAACCACCCGCAGCGGGGACGGGGGTTTGCTGGAAAGGTGCCACACTATCTATCTTAGGGTTCAGGGTGGGGGCGGGGGGCCTAGAGGGCTGGCCGGGGCGGCAGCGGACATATGCTGGGGAGTTGTTTCGGGGCGGCGAGGCGGCTAGGGCCGGCGGTTCGGCCGGTGGTGGCTGGCGGCTCAGGGGGGTGCAGGTTGAAGATGAACTGCAGGCCCTCCCTAAACTACATGTCAAGTGCCTCTCTGCTACCATTGCGTTTAGTTTCGAAAGTAACATTCAGATTCCACAGTAAATTTCAGTTTCAATAGTTAAGTTCAGAATCAACAGTTTTTACCTCATCTGTTGTAGTCAGGTGGTTTTTGGTGATGTAAATTTTACATATATTTTACATCATCTATTGGAGATGCTATTATAATCCCACTTGAGATTAATGATGTCTGTCTTGTGCTGCTTCAGCCTTGACGTCTTACAACTCACCAAAGCTGCTCCAACGACAGAGCGATCCATCACAATAGAGCAGTGCCCTGGATGCCGTCTACAGATTCCTCAGATCTTCCTCCACACCTCCGACAGCCACCTCTGCCTCAACTGCTTCAGCGACCAACCCAATGATGCTGAGGTCGACACGTCCATGGTAAAGAGGTTGTACACTTGTTGCATCACTTATTACTATACATTCATGTCGATCCATTATGGCTATTTTGGTTCAACGGAAAAACATAGCAATAGAGAATTTTGCAATGGCACTCTACTATTCAATTATTCGTGCATTTTTTTGAAAGGAATGAAGCAAAACATCCACCTGGACCTACTATTCAAAATCCTATGCATGAAAACAAGACCAAGTGCATTAGTGGCATAATAACATTCTAATTGTACATGCTTTCATATGGTTTCACTTTATTTTGGCCATGTTTCTTTGCATTCCTCTGCTCTTCCAATTCCTATAAACCAAACACCCAAGTTGATAGAAATCCTGTGTTTACAAATGCTCTGTTTACCATGTGCATTCCTATCCTATTCCGATGTTTTTCCTATCCCTGCGTTTTTAGAATCATGCAAGCCAAATGAGCCCTTCCAGAATTACTTCAGTTACAGGTAGGTGTCGAAGGGAACTTTGTGTGGTTTGTCCTACTCCCACTACTAGGGAAAACCTTATACACAGAATTTTAGCAGTAGTGTGGGTCAAAAAAGCACGCTGGTGCTAAGTAGCAGCAGCGCGCCTGCGGAAACCGCGCTGCAGATAACTTCGTAGCAGCAGCGCGTCTTGCTGCATACACGTTACTACTAAAATTCTCATGGCTTAGCCGATATGGTACACATAGCAGTAGCGATCTGTATGGAACAGCGCTACTGCTACTTTATTTGTAGCAGCGCATTTTGCCCTAAACTCGCTACTACTAAAGGATATAAAATTAAATGAAAAGAAAATAGAAAGGTAATTGAAAATCAAAGAAATAGAAGAAGGTTAAAGGGAAAAAATAAAATGTGAAGAAAAATAAATGAAAAAGGGGGAAAAGGAGAAAGTAGTAGCAGTAGCGCGTATGCCAGAACGCACTGTAGCTATTGTAGCAGTAGTGCGCTTTCCGGAATGCGCTACTGCTACTTCTGACTTAACCACCGCGTTCGTCCTTCCACACGGCCACTTCCCCCCAAATCGAACTCCTCCGCTCTCGCCGCCGCCGTCGCCCGTCGGTCGCCACGCGCTCTCCGCACACCCTCTACGCCGCCCACGACCCCGGATTCAACGCCGCCCCCGCCCCCGACCTCAACGCCGCCCCGGACACCGCCCCCGGCCCCGACCTCGACGCCGCCCTCCGTCGTGCACCTGAGCCCCAAGCCCGACCTCGACGCCGCCTGCCCCTCTCTCGCCGCAGGCACCCGAGGTGAGCACGCCTGCTCCTTCCCCTCCCCTACCTCTACCTAGATAGGGTTCTTCAAATTTTAGTTGCATCAAATTAGTTAGGGTTCATCTATGGGTGGAAATGAACTGGATACAGATGCGGCTGGGATTTTTTCTTAGGTGATGTTTTCTTAGATGATGAATAAACACTAGTGTAATGCATAATAAAATGAGTAAAATTTGACCTTCTTCTATTTAGTTAGTAAGAACTAGTTAGTAAGAACTAGGTACTAATTAGGTGATTTTTTAGTTAAAGCAATTTTTCCCGCCTCGACGTGGACGATGCCTATCCCGCATCCTCGTCGTCGAGTCGGCGGAGGACGACACCTGCTTGACCAGATCGGCCATGTCCGGGACTAGGCTCTGCCGGGGTGGTACTGGGAGGCGCTACCTACCGGGGGGGCGCAGGTTGGTGAGAAGCCAGCCTGTCGTTGACCCGAACCTTCTTTGGTGGCGGTCGCATGGGCCAGTGACGATCCAAAGGCTCGAGGACTCCGCGGAGGTGGTGCGTCACCGTGTCAGTGAGGAGGACGCGCACGTTCGTCGCTACTTGTTTGCGTTGGAGCACAGGTCGTTCTCCAATACCTGGCAGGTTCTCCGGGGATCTCACTGGAGCTATGATCCCATGATGGTGCCTTCTCTGTGGGTGTCCACCGCCCGCGCCGATACCCGTCGTGTGCTAGAGTTTTAGTTGTATTAGTGATGTTATATGTATGACACTATTTGTGATGTACTAGTGATAATATTCGACGATGTACTGACGCATGAGATGATTTACTTTTGCTTATTGAATACATGCTAATTTGAGTCCTATAAGATATTTTGAAATGTATATCTTGTGTTGCTCAATATCCAAGTGGCCGGTCATGTTTGCAGGTTACACCTTCGAGTGGCCTATGTTTTTTCGGAGTGTTGATTCATTTCCATTCCGGCAAATTTCAGGCGCTCGATATGTCCTATTTTAGCAAAGGTCATGCCGGATTTTTTTAGTGAATTTTGGCATGACTTGTGCCAGAATATGTAGGAAATATCGAGTGCCCCGGATTTGTGTGTTGAGTATCTTGGTAGTTGTCTTCGATCGATTTTCAATTAATGTTTTAACTATGAACATAGGAAATGTCTGACGACGAAAAGGATTTCGGTATTTGCAAATACTGCGAAGACGAGCGCGGCCTGTGCGACGGAATCTTCCTAGATGATGACAGGCGCTTCAGCATCAAGCTGGACAAGAACTTCGAAGTGGATACAGTAAGTCACAATGACAAGTCTTTTTTCGCAATTAAGCATGACATTTGCTTCATTTGCTTCAACTTATATTTTTTTTACTATTCTACTAGCGTATCCCCTGCCATGCAAGAGTTTTTGTATTGGATAAGATAGGTTTCAGTCATAATATGGAGGAAAAATAAGTTTACTTGAAGACCGAGCATGGTTATATTTTCCATGCAAAGTTATACAATTCAGACGACTACACCTATTTTGGATGCAAAACATGGCGAGCACTATGCAAGACTTATGCATTTGAGCCTGATATGGTTATCACATTTGATATTCGTCCGGAAGATGATATTCAAGGTAATACCGACATCTGGGTCGATGTGCAGACGCCTCCAGTTATACCATTATGTAAGTTTCTCAACCATATTTATGTCTTTGATATTGTTTATTCAAAAATAGTTGACAACTAATTTGTATTGTCGGCTTATTTCGGTGCAAGCAAACATGTCCAGCGCTTGGTAGACAGGACCGTATACTATCCTGGGGCTGAACTCAACTGCGAGGAGCTCAGTCATTATGTTTCATGGCTTGAGGATCTTGATACTGTCAAGACAAATTTTCTTCCTGCATTTAGAAATGTTAGTACTGAAAGTGCGACCAATAGTGTTCGTAATGAACTACGGTCACATCTATTTAGGAAGGATGGTAAGATTTTTACTATTTTCATCAGTGCATCTTTTCCATACATTATTTTTGAAGCTAAACTTCATTGCTAAGTATGTTACCGTACGATGTTCTTCAACAGGGACTCCCGATGAATGTTGTGCCTTATGGGATCGAGACTAAAGGTACCATGAGTATTATCAGCTTACGCCAAGATATCCTACAGATTACTTTAGTGCATTCAAGATTAGCGACGGATGCTTAATAGTGCAAGACTGGACCAAATATGTGATGGGGGAGCGCAGAGAAGTACTAGGGGGCAACAAACAGATGCGCTACCCACGATTAGGAGACAGGTTCATCTGCATGCTCCAGTTTGATCGAGGAGGAGAGCTATACATGTTTTATGTTATTTTACCTAAGAGAGAGCAGCAGGAGTGATTAGCTAGCTAGAAATGAGTTTGAGGATGATGATGTGCTACACTATTACTATGATGATAAAATAGCTAGTGTTGGTGGTAATGACTATGATGATTATTATTAGCTAGTGTTAGTGCTGATTAAATAAATACTGTTGGTGGTAATGACTATGATGATGATTAAGTAGCTTGTGCTGGTGGATTAGATTCAAGTGGAGGCAACATGTGGTGCACATCGAAAGTACTACTAGTCCAAACTAGATCAAGTTTGGATTAGTAGTATACTTTTGACATGCACCACATATTGCCTCCACTTGAACCAATATTTGTATTATGATGAGAAGTTGTTAATGATATGATGATGATAAACTGATGATATTATTATATCATTGGGTGAAAGAACCGGGGATTAGTTTCAAGTGGATGGACATCCACTTGAAACTAGTCCACGGTTCTTTCACCCCATGATGTAATAACTCATTATTATGTAAAAACAATCTCTAAATTCCTGTTGTATGAAAACTTGTGTAAAGGTGTATGAATACAACATGAAATAAAAAAGAAATAAAATACTAAATAATAGTAGTAGCGCGGGAGAGGAGAAGCGCTACTACTAATTACTAGTAGCATTGTTCTAAAGAAGCGCTACTACTAAGTCAATTTACCAGTAGCGTGGGTCTAGGCGTGCTATTGCTAAGCATTAGCTGTAGCGCCTTATCAGTGGCGCTTCTTCCCGCGCTACTGATAGGCCTAAAACCCGCGCTCCTGCTAGGCTTTTCCCTAGTAGTGTCCTACCATGACGTCTTCCACCTCACCAGAGCTGCTCCGTCGACAGAAGCATCCACCAAACCAGACATCACGACTCATGACCGTCTTCCGCCGCCTCAGATCTCCTTCCAAGCCACCGGCACCCACCGCAATGGCATCACCATCATCGACTCAGCAGATGAACCTGGGAGTACATGGGTCCACAAGAGAGGTCGCACTCTTTTGTTTCTTGTTATGTTATGCATTGCTTAAAATTACCTGCTACTTTAGCGTCCTGTTCACCTGTTGGACTCCAAGTTAGGTCCAAATTAATGTTCAAACTTGAGTTCTAAATTAGTTGTGGGGCACATATCGAGGAAGCAATGAATAGTATCTCTGTCTAACATCCGATTCACCTAGGGTATGCCTATGTTGTTCATCTTGGGTGGGAAACAAATAGTAAAGCAATCATCATCTGTCTTTTTATTAAATTAAAGCAATCATCAGCCTGCTATCATTATTTTTGGATCCATCCACTTGTTGTTACCATAACTCTAAATTTCTGCATGCTCTCCTTACATAATCTCACCATATTTTTTTCGTATGCATGTCAGATATTGTACACAGTCATGCTGAACATGTAGAGAAAAAGAGAAGAGTTTTGCGCGGCAATACAATGTCATGCAGACATTGCTCCATGGTGGGTTCAATGGAAAACCCTCCCTGCCCCTCTCCAGATTGTAATCTAGAGGAAGATATCTGTCCTAAGGTGGATTCAGACGCCGCTAACCACTCCTATTTACCCCTCCCCCCCCCAAGGTGTTTGCCCTACCTTGGCATGCTGATGTTAGTCATATCATGCATATGTTGCCTTGCAGTGCCTACTTTTGACATCATATATGTCATCTGCTTAGTTTAGACATTTCTGTAATGCCACCTATTTAGTTTCTATATCATATATGGGAATTATGTAGTCTCATGTCTTTTAGCCAGCCATAATATATGTGAAATGTGCAATGACATCCTGTTTAACCAGGCATCATATATTTGAATGATATCTTGCCCATCCTTTTATTCATTACATTTCCATTTCTCGACAATGTTTGTACATTAAACTACTCTTCCAATGAATCAGCCATTTGGGTGGGAGATGGAAAAATTTGGAGTGAAAACAAGGCCTTCAAAGCAGACAATGCTACCTGTCAAAGCAGATCTCTTGTTGGGTCCCGATAGCTCCTCAGAGATGGATTCAGAGACAGATGACCAGTCCTATTCCCCCACCGAGGTGTATGCTCTAACTTGGCATGGTTATACTGCTCATATCATGCATATGGTGTCTTGCATTGCATAGTTTAGACATCATATACACAATATTCAAAATCATGTTCTTAGTTCAGACATCATATCGAATTCCCTCTGTTTAGAATATAAATCACATATGTGAATTAAATGATGCGATCCTGATTACTTAGATAACATGTAGATTAATTATGTCATGCGATCCTGTTAGTTATTCATCATATCTTTGAATTATGTTATGCTATGCTATCCAGTTTAGATAGACATCATATATGCGAAATTATGTCATGCTATCCATTTTAGTTAAACAATATACATGTCAACTATTTCATGCCCTCTTTTTTACACACTATATATTGCATTTGTCTCTCATACAATGTATGTACATTCAACTATGTTTCCGGTTTATCAGCCATTTGAATTGGAGCGAGTGATGCCAGTATCTAGCGGACTAAAAACACGGTCTTCAAATAAAACAATGCTACCTCTTTGTGGAGATAGCACCCAGGTTGTACATGCACGAGAACCAGCCCTACCACACATAACCCAAACTCTCGCAGATTGTACCCTACCGCAATGGACAGAGAACCAGCTTCACCCAATCTAACCCCAATCCCACCAGATAGTAACCCAGTTCCTGTTGACACAGCACTATCTCCACCATAGAGCTCCCAAACAAGAGCAGTTAGTAAGGAAGATCCACTGCCCAAAGGGCCAGTACTACCACGGCGAACCCCAACTCCACCAGTTAGTACGCCTATTCCTGTGGAGGAAGCACAACCAGCTAGTCGTAGTTTAGCATCTATTGCATTTTATGTTGTTAAATCGTATGTGCGTATCTTCCCATCTTGGAAATATTATACTGAAGATGAAGGAAAATGCCAGTTGCAGGTGTTTGTCCAGGAGTTATGTGTAAGTAATGTTATTCATGGAAATTACTTTGCTTTGTCCCACACATCCTACCTCCATGATGGTTATAATACAGCAAATTTTCCCATTTATCTCTATAGAGAAGGACCAATTTGGAAACTCAGGATGAGGTAACCTATGGTAATACCTCTGCTATCTTCAAGAATGCTTGGTGGTAGTATCGAAATTACCTGAATAAAACATACTTCACCGACAAAGAAACTCATCAAATTCCCTGACGTTCTCCTGAGACATATTTACTGGATAATGACTGGGAACGCCTTGTTCTGTACTGGTCCCGAACCAAGAATGTGTAAGGTCTATGAGCTCATTTTCTATTTTTAAGTACTATATTCTTGCATCTTAATGTACTCTGTTCATGTAGAACAAGTGCATAAACCTGAAGAACAACTGTTCTAATTTAAGTTCATTGCTATCATAGTTCAAAAAAGCGCTAGGCGTTAATTGTGCGTTTTGCCACCGCCTTGCGCTTTACTAACCAAAGCGCATGCTTATGCGCAGTTATGCATAGATTAAGCGTAGTTATGCGCAATGCATTTTTCCAACGCCTAGAGCCTAGGCACGCTTAAGCGCATGCTTAGGCGCGCATTTTTTAACTATGATTGCTATGGTGCATACTGCTTTGCTCTTGTATCACTGTATTTACTCATACAAACTTATTTTTAAATTGAAGGATCCAATCAAAACTCCAATGGCACAACAGGTATGTTCACGCATGTTTCTTTAACGGGTTTGCTCTTATCAATAGCTCTGTTGATTTTAATTTCAATTGTGTATACAATTGACTTGTCATATCATGCACATTACTAGCATCACAACAGAGCCAATAGTGTTGTTGTACATCTAGACCCGTGGTACCCATCTGAAATCTTGTTGTGCCGTGTAGTTTCCCACGCTTTGTATTCTTTCACTGTTGCTTTGTCTTGAACTGATATGATTTGAACCGTGTCTCTATTTTGATTTGGCAAGACAATGCAGTGACCATAGGACATAGATATATGTTTGTTTGATGCTTTTATTATGTACTAGTACGTGGCAATAGAAGACTTGGTAGTTTAATCTTGTCCACCTTAATAATGAACTGGTTCATCGAAATGGGTTTCATATACTAGTACATGTTAACCCTGTTATGTGTCTTCTTGTTTCTTCTTTTAGAATGCTGACAGAATATTAGGGAAGAGTGCCTTATTAAGCAATGGTAAAGGAAGTAATGCAGATAAAGTTCAGGGTAGTGAGACATCCTTGTTGGTCTCCAACAAAGCTAATAAAACAGCTAAGGAAGACTATCTTGAAGACAGTGAGACAACCCCAAAGTCCTGTCTTGGTTTAGTGTTCGAGTTACTGGCCACTACCGCTTACACAAGCTATTCAAACTCATTGTCTAAATCAGTTCGGTTTCTTGAGTCTCAACTACAAGCTGAAAGACATCGATCAGTTGTGCTGCAACAAGAAGCGGAAGGACTGTGGAAGTCCCTGGAGCATTCAGATGCATACTTTCTGGTGCAACAACAAGCGTTGGAGGATTTTAGCACCAAACAGGACAAAGCTAATAAGCTTGCTAAGCTTATTGCTAGCATGGTGGATACCCAGGATAACGTTTCTTGAGCTCTTCTGAAGTTGTTTTAGTTATGCTCTTGTTCTGCTGTCGCGTTTATTTGCACTGGTGGATAATTTTGACGGCCAGTGTATGTAATATGCTGCTTTGTTCCCTATATTTGCACCGGTGGCGAACTTTGATGCCAAGTGGATGTAATATGTGTAATAGCGGTAATAGGCTAGCGTTAATTGCTTGCTTATTTATTTCCTTATTGTCTTGTTTAGTTGTTTGCTTGTAGTCACTGCAGTTCTTTTTCTGTGTTTTTCTAATGGCCACAATAACCTATTTTTGGTAACTAGGCCAAAATAATCATGGCAACACACGGACTGTTGTGACCATGGGCCTCATGCGGGCCGTATGATCCATGGGCCTTCTACGGGCCGTAGGATCCATTGGCCTTCTATACGGGCCGTAGGATCCATGGGCCTTCTACAGGTTGTACGATCCATGGGCCTTCTACCGACCGTATGATCCATGGGCCTTTTACGGGCCGTAGGATCCATGGGCCTTCAACGGGGCGTATCATCATTTCGCCAATCATGGGCCGTACTATTCATGGACCATAATGGGCCATTAATAGGCGGTATTTGATAACTCTATGAAAACAGCCGAACGGTTTTTTTTGACATGAAAACGGCCCAACGTATTAATGGGCCACAAACGGGCCGAGTGTAACCACGGGCTGAATTTGGCCCACAAGCAGAAAATGACAGTAATGGGCTGTAAGTAACCGAATGCTGGAAATGAGCCCAAGAATAAATGGGCCCTGAGAAGGCCAAAAGATAACTTGGGCTGCAAACGGCCCAATGGGATAATGGGCCGTTAATGGGTATAAAGTGACACACTGTTCATTACGGGCCAGTTTCACCATGAGCCGTTAATGGGCCAAGAGTTACAAAGGGCCTCATATGGGGCCGATAGACGTCATGGGCCATACAAGAGCCGGAAGTTAAAACGGGCTGGAATCATATTGGACGGCCCAGATGACCATACTGGGCCTAATTCATAGAGGTCGTAATGGGCCTTGGGTTAGCGGGTTGTAAATGGGCTATATGAGAACAGGCCGTTAACAAGCTTTCCGTGGGCTGGCCCGCCACCTTTTGACCAAGTCAAACGAGCCGGCCTTTTAACAGGAATGGGCCTCTGTTGGGCCGTGCCATGTGTTGTAGTATCATAGGCGCCTTGGGTCCAATGCGTGGATGACATCTGTCCCAACGGTGAGCCGACACGTGTTCCCTCCAGCCAATGATGATTTTACACGTGGAAAATCCCCATTGGTCAGGGCTGTTAACGGGTTATCGGATCCAAAACCGGACCCGGTAGCTTAACGGCGTTCCGTTACGGTGGATGCCACGTGTCAGTCACCCTTGACGAAAGCACTTCTGTGACGCGCGATTTATCATCATGGAAGTGGACACTTCCGTGATGATAATTTTGGTAATGTCATTGAACACTTCTACGACAACACATGTATGACTATCTTGATTCTGTCATAAAATCGTCATGGATGTACATGCATGAAAAAAACGCGACCTACTGTGACAAACACGTATCATCACGGAAGTGTATTTTTTTTAGTGTATGTACCGGTAAACTTATCCGGTTTCAGTGCTGCGGCAAAGCCACTTGCCGAAAAATTTGTACACATAATAGGTTTTTGGATTGTTGAGTAAATATGCAATTTTTCGACTAATTTAATCCATAGATAAATAATTAGACAAATCTACACCTACTCTAATGTAAACATGCACGTACTAATCAAACAGTAGACAAATCTACACCTACTGCTAGTACTGCTAATACAAAAATAAATAGGAGCGCGATAAACGTGTTATACCCTCCAGTAGGCCAGGCAGAAGCCGCGGCGGCGGCATCCTCGGCGGCCTTCTTGTCGGCCTTGATCTTCTCACCGGCGGCAAGTTCAGCGTCTGTGGACATGGTGATGACGAAGATGATGCAGACGTAGAGGAAGTAGTGGACCGGAGGAGCGGTCGCATAGTCGCTTCCCAAAAACCTATTCGCCTCTCTCTCATACAGGAACCGGAGAGACGGGGTTTCGGAGACCTGCTCTCCCGCCGACCGTGTATGCGGCGGATGGGATGGAGTCACTGGCGGCAGCAGCAGCAAAGGAATGACGTGGGTGGTTCGCGTGAGAGAAAATGTGATTTGTTCGTGGCAGCTAGGGTTAGGAGACACTGCACACTTATATGGGCGCAGCCGCGTGGAGAGACGTGGGCTCAACCCACGTCCGAGTCCGTGACAGCCCATGATCAGACGTCTCAGATCGTGGCCCAGCTGTCAGAAAACTCTCCGTTAGTGACTGCCAAAATTAAGCGCGTAGGTGTGAGCTCGACTCGGCTCATTCCCGCAACCCGCGGCGCGGCGCGTCATGACGAGGCGTGGCATGGCATGGCAAGGCGCGCCATGATGAGGCGTGGCATGGTGTGGCATGGCGAGGTGGGCGGCGGAGGAGGAGTGCGCGAGGGCCTCTTCTCTTCTCAAGCTCCAATAGCATGTAGAAGAGAAACGCTTATAAGGAGGTCCAACTCCTCTTCCACTTCTGGGGTGGAACTAAACTTCCCACTACACCTAGTGCCAAATAAACCCACATGGGCGCTTAGATATTTTCAGAAATTGCTATATGGGCCTAAAGCCCATCCCAAATTTCAGCATGATGCTTGCTGATACGTCCATTTTGCATCATGCTTTAATATCAATATTTATTGCATTATGGGCTAATATTACACGTTATGTCACAATACTTATGGCTATTCTCTATTATTTTACAAGGTTTATCATGAAGAGGGAGAATGCCGGCAGCGGGGATTCTGGCTGGAAAAGGAGCAAATATTGGAAACCTATTCTGCACAGCTCCAAAAGTCCCGCAACTCCATGAAAGTCATTTTTGGATTTAATAAGAATTATTGGGCAAAGAAAGTACTGGAGGGGACCCACACCCTGGCCAGGAGGGTGGGGGGCGCCCCCCCTACTAGGCGCGCCCCCTGTCTCCTGGGCCCCTTGGTGGCCCTCCGGTTCCCATCTTCTTCTATATGAGGTCTTTTATCCTGGAAAAAAACAGAGGCAAGCTCATGAGACGAAACTCCGCCGCCACAAGGCAGAACCTTGGCGGAACCAATCTAGGGCTCCGGCAGAGCTGTTCTGCCGAGGAAACTTCCCTCCGGGAGGGGGAAATCATCACAATCATCATCACCAATGATCCTCTCATCGGGAGGGGGTCAATCTCCATCAACATCTTCACCAGCACCATCTCCTCTCTTATATGTCTCCAATGTATCTACTTTTCCAAACACTTTTGCCCTTGTTTTGGACTCTAACTTGCATGATTTGAATGAAACTAACCCGGACTGACGCTGTTTTCAGCAGAACTACCATGATGTTGTTTTATGTGTAGAAAAGAAAAGTTCTCGGAATGTCCTGAAAATCCACGGAGGCACTTTTTGGAAAATATAAAAAATATTGGCTAAAGAATCAAGACCAGGGGGCCCACACCCTGTCCACGAGACAAGGGGGCGCGCCCCCTCCCCCTGGGCGCGCCCCCTATCTCGTGGCCCCCTGGACCTCCACCGACCTCAACTCCAACTCCATATATTCACGTTCGGGGAGAGAAAAATCAGAGAGAAAGTTTCATCGCGTTTTACGACACGGAGCTGCCGCCAAGCCCTAATCTCTCTCGGGAGGGCTGATCTGGAGTCCGTTCAGGGCTCCGAAGAGGGGGATTCATCGCCGTCGTCATCATCAACCATCCTCCATCACCAATTTCATGATGCTCACCACCGTGCGTGAGTAATTCCATCGTAGGCTTGCTGGACGGTGATGGGTTGGATGAGATTTACCATGTAATCAAGTTAGTTTTGTTAGGGTTTGATCCCTAGTATCCACTATGTTTTGAGATTGATGTTGCTATGACTTTGTTATGCTTAATGCTTGTCACTAGGGCCCGAGTGCCATGATTTTAAATCTGAACCTATTATGTTTTCATGAATATATGTGTGTTCTTGATCCTATCTTGCAAGTCTATAGTCACCTATTATGTGTTATGATCCGACAACCCCGAAGTGACAATAATCGGGATACTTCTCGGTGATGACCGTAGTTTGAGGAGTTCATGTATTCACTATGTGCTAATGCTTTGTTCCGGTTCTCCATTAAAAGGAGGCCTTAATATCCCTTAGTTTCCACTAGGACCCCGCTGCCACGGGAGTGTAGGACAAAAGATGTCATGCAAGTTATTTTCCATAAGCATGTATGACTATTTACGGAATACATGCCTACATTACATTGATGAACTGGAGCTAGTTCTGTGTCACCCTATGTTATAGCTATTACATGAGGAATCGCATCCGGCATAATTATCCATCACTGATCCATTGCCTACTAGCTTTTCACATATTGTTCTTCGCTTATTTACTTTTCCGTTGCTACTGTTACAACTACTACAAAAACCCAAAAACTATTATTTTTACTTTTGCCACCGTTACCTTTATTATCATACTACTTTGCTACCAAATACCTTGCTGGAGATACTAAGTTATCCAGGTGTGGTTGAATTGACAACTCATTTGCTAATACTCAAGAATATTCTTTGGCTCCCCTTGTGTCGAATCAATAAACTTGGGTTGAATACTTTACCCTTGAAAGTTGTTGCGATCCCCTACACTTGTGGGTTATCAAGACTAATTTCTGGCGCCGTTGCCGGGGAGCACAGCTCTATTCTCTGAGTCACTTGGGATTTATGTCTATTGATCATTATGAAGAACTTGAAAGATGCTAAAACCAAGATTTTGCTCTCAACTACGAGGGGAGGTAAGGAACTGCCATCTAGCTCTGCACTAGATTCTCCTTCTGTTATTAGTAAACTTGCACACGTAAACCTGCTACTGCTATGAACTCTAATATGTCGCATGTTATTGATGATGCAACTTCTGCTTTGCACGACACTTATGATGAAACTACTTCTGTGCGTGATACTACTTTGCCATTATGTGAATTTCTTGATGAGCAACTTGCTAGGGCTAGAGAGAATGGAATTATTGAATATGCTATTATTGATGATAGTGATGATGAAAATTCTCCCAATGATTATGAACTGCCTGTTGTTCCTGAGGGTTATGTTATGAATGAAGAAGCTGCTAGAGCTATCTTTGCTTGCAATGATAGATATGATCTTAAGAAATTATTAGCTAAATGGAAGCAGCAGTTTCTTAATGCTAGAATGAAACCTGACCCCACTTTTGCTACTTCACCTATCTGCGTTACTGATAAGGATTATGAATTCTCTGTTGATCCTGAGATTATTACTTTAGTTGAATCTGATCCTTTTTATGGCCTTGAATCTGAAACTGTTGTGGCACATCTTACCAAGTTGAATGATATAGCTACCCTGTTCACTCATGATGACAAATCTCTCTATTTTTATATCCTTAATATATTTCCGTTCTCGTTAAAGGGTGATGCTAAGACTTGGTATAATTCTCTTGCTCCTGGTTGTGTGCGTAGTCCCCAGGATATGATTTATTACTTCTCTGCTAAATATTTCCCTGCTAATAAGAAACAAGCTGCCTTGCGGGAAATATATAATTTTGTGCAAATCAAAGAAGAGAGTCTCCCACAATCTTGGGGGAGGCTTCTCCGGTTACTCAATGCTTTGCCTGATCATCCTCTCAAGAAAAATGAAATACTCGATATCTTTTATAATGGACTAACCGATGCTTCCAAGGACTACTTGGATAGTTGTGCTAGTTGTGTTTTCAGGGAAAGAACAATCGACGAAGCTGAATTACTATTGAATAATATGTTGACTAATGAAAATAATTGGACTCTTCCTAAGCCAATTCCTGAGGCAATTCCTGAACAAATTGAGCCAACTCCTGAGCCTATTCCTAAACCCACTCCGAAGAAGAGAGGTGTTTTATTTCTCAGTCCTGAAGATATGCAAGAGGCAAAGAAATCAATGAAAGAAAAAGGTCTTAAAGCTGAAGATGTTAAGAATTTACCTCCTATTGAAGAAATACATGGTTTTAATATACCGCCTGTTGAAGAACCAATTGTCTTGATAACCCGACACATGTAGTAAAGGTAAATTCTCTCTATAGATATGATAAAGTTGAAATCCCCTCTACTAAATTTCATAGCCCATGCCTAGATGAATTTGATGACTTTATGGCTAGACAAGAAAGTTTTAATGCTTATGTTGGTAGAGAGTTAAAGAATAATGCTTTCGAGATAAGACACGTGAGCAATAATATGGCTAGAGTTAAAGGTGAACTCAAACTCATTAGCAAAAATGCTTCTATGGTTGCTACTCAAGCCAGGTACTTAAAGCTCAAAATGATTTGCTTGATGAATTAAGTAATAAAAATGACTTTTCTGTTAGAGTGGCTACTAGAACTGGTAGAATGACTCAGGAACCTTTGTATTCTGAAGGCCACCCTAAGAGAATCGAACAAGATTCTCAGAGAAATAATTTAGAGGCACCTAGTTCTTCTAAAAAGAAGAAAAACGATAGAACTTTGCATGCTTCTAGTGAACCTACTGTAGACACACCTGAGAATCCCAATAATATTTCTATTTCTGATGCTGAAACACAATCAGGTGATGAACATGAACCTAGTGATAATGTTAATGATAATGTTCATGTTGATGCTCAACCTAGCAAAAACAATGAAGTAGAGATTGAACCTGCTGTTGATCTTGATAACCCACAATCAAAGAATCAACGTTGTGATAAGAGAGATTTTATTTCTAGGAAGCACGGTAGAGAAAGAGAACCATGGGTTCAGAAACCCATGCCTTTTCCTCCTAAACCATCCAAGACAAAGGATGATGAGGATTTTGAGCGCTTTGCTGAAATGATTAGACCTATCTTCTTACGTATGCATTTAACTGGAATGCTGAAAGTAAATCCTTATGCTAAGTATATGAAGGATATCATTACAAACAAAAGAACTATACCGGAAGCTGAAATTTCCACCATGCTTGCTAATTACACTTTTAAGGGTGGAATACCAAAGAAACTTGGAGATCCCGGGGTACCAACTATACCATGCTCCATTAAAAGAAATTATGTTAGAACTGCTTTATGTGCTCTTGGAGCTGGTGTTAGTGTTATGCCTCTCTCTTTATATCGTAGACTTGAATTGAATAAGTTGACACCTACTGAAATATCTTTGCAAATGGCTGATAAATCAACTGCTATACCTGTCGGTATTTGTGAGGATGTGCCTGTTGTGGTTGCAAATGTCACTATCTTAACGGACTTTGTTATTCTTGATATTCCCGAGGACGATAGTATGTCGATTATCCTTGGTAGACCTTTTTTGAACACTGCAGGGGCTGTTATTGATTGCAACAAAGGCAATGTCACTTTTCATGTTAATGGTAATGAGCATATGGTACACTTTCCGAGGAAATAATCTCAAGTTCATAGCATCAATTCTATTGGAAAAGTTCCAACTATTATTATTGGAGGTTTTGAATTTCCTCTGCCTACTGTCAAGAAAAAGTATGATATTCTAATTGTTGGGGATTTTCATATCCCCGTTGAGGTAACTTAGTGTTATTCGAAATTTCTCCGGTTCCGTGTTATTTGGAATGAGTTTGTTAACAAGACTTGATCAACCTTGTTAGCGGATTCATTTTGATGATCATGAGATGGATGAAACTAGAAGGCGCAACCTTCTGTACCCTCTTTTTACTTTCTGTTATTTAGAATGAATAAAGCAAAAATAGTATTATCAGTCTGTTTTCTGAATTATCCATGCATTAAAAAATATCCCGAAAATAAAAATGCTCCAAATGCCCTGCAAATTTAGTATGATTTTTTATGGAATATTTGAGGATTTTAGGCACTAAAATCACTGCAGGAGGGGCAAGCACCAGGCCAGGAGAATGGAGGGCGCGCCCCCCTGTCTCGTGGGCCCCTGGTGGCCCCCCTCCACTTATGCCAGCACCCACACACTTCATCTTCTACCCAAAAAAATCCCCATCCAGCTCAAGCACGAGTTGTAGCTCATTTTGCTACGATTTTTGATCTCCTTGCTCAAAGCTCCATTCACAAAACTGCTTTGGGAGATTGTTGCTTGGTATGTGACTCCTCAATTGGTCCAATTAGTTTTTGTTCTAGTGCTTTATTCATTGCAAATTTTTGCTGCATAGGTGACCATGTTCATGTTAAATTTATGAGGTCCCAAGCAATTCTAATGCACGATATAGGCTCTAGGCACTTGTAGGAGTAGTTGCTACCAATCTTGTTTAGTTTTATTCACTTTTATTTTGAAGTTACTAAAATTTCAGAATTATTTCAGAAAAAGAATTATGCTTAGAAGAATGTACCAAGGTGGTTCCTCGGTGAAGAAAGGGCCCAGGATTGCTATACGTGAGCAAGATGTTGAATTGCCGAGGGACGCGGATGTACGAGCTTGTGAATGGCCATCCGATAATTTTATGGTCGAAGCAGGCTTTAAGGAGGAATTTGATGCGTTTGTGCGTAATGCTGAGCTGGAGGACTTCTTACAAGATAAGTGTCCTCGGTACTATCAATTGACTGATTCCTTTGTGCGGAGGTTTAAATATAACTGTGCGCGTAATTCTCCTAGTGTCATATTTGATATTTATGATACATCTTATACCATGGACTTAGAGGATTTCACAACTGCTTGCAAACTCCCGCAGTGGGGTAATATTAATGATCCTCACAAATCTGA
This sequence comes from Triticum aestivum, assembly GCF_018294505.1. Classification (NCBI taxonomy): domain Eukaryota; kingdom Viridiplantae; phylum Streptophyta; class Magnoliopsida; order Poales; family Poaceae; genus Triticum; species Triticum aestivum. The sequence continues at coordinate 618,413,666 of NC_057804.1, forward strand.
ATTTAGAGATTTCCTTGCTAGTATTACTATGGGAGAATCTAGGGATATTGCACAAGCTACCATAGGAAGCATTCATTTTCCTGCTATACATTATTTTGCTCTCTTTATTGGTAGATGCATTAACGGTAAAGACGAAGCATGTCACATGTGTGTCCCTGATCTTTGTGTCCTCAAGAGTGTTGTGTCGGGTTATAAAGGTTATAACTTGGGGGCAATAGTTGCACGTAGAGGTTACAAAATAATAGTAGAAAGGGAGATTTATTTGGAGGAATTTATGCAACCCGTGTGGCTAATTATCTTGGTATAGCCCCACGAGAGGGAGATATGTTGATACCTCCTGTTTATTTGGATTATGAAGCTATGGTCAATCATCAATTTCTAAGGACGAATGAACAATTCCTACAATATCGACTAATCTATGACAAATGCAACGTCGTCCATGTTACTCTTCCTGCTCCCCACCTTTTTGATTTTCAGGCAAAAGGAAGATATGTTGTCATCATGGAGGAAGCAGCTGAACACGAGGGGAGAGCGGAGGCAGCTCGCCAACACACCGCAGCTCAGGAGGCAGTTGCCGCTACAGCTCAGTACGACCCCAGTTTCACTTACGGATATCAGCCAGGCGGTCCTTGGTACTAGACCAACTTAGGCCAAAAGCCTAAGCTTGGGGGAGTATGTATTTCTCACCGACTTTACATTCATGTTCACACACTAGTCGTTGGTGCACATACTCTTTCATTGTATTATCCATGCTAGTTTAAATTTATTTTTCTAGTTTTCTTCTTGTGTGTTTGATAAACCTTAAGAAAAACCAAAAAATTAGTTAGTTTAATTTCCATGCTTGTAGTAGAAATTAAAATGAAAACCCAAAAAGATTTCTAGTTCTTCCTACTTGTTGGGAGCTTTCCCGTGTAAATAGTTTTATTTTCTTTTTTTCCTTTGGGGGTCGAGAAGACCATATTGAAAATGTTTAGTGGCTCTCATATGCATGATTGTTTATTTAACTTAGAGCCCATATTACTTGTCTTCTCTCTTGAGTTGAATGCTTGCAGATTCCAGCTTAGTCCAATGCATGTGCACTCTTATTATTATACACATCGTTCGGTCGTGCAAGTGAAAGGCAATAATGCCGATATATGATGGACTTATTGGGATGAGAAAATCTGGTATGAACTCGACCTCTCTTGTTTTTGTAAATATGATGAGTTCATCGTTTCTGAGTCAGCTTATTATGAGGTAAACATATTTGCAATGACATTTAGAGATTATAGTTGCTTGTGCCATGCTTGATTAGCTATGAGTTATAATGGTTTACCTTGTGTGCCAACATGCTATTAGAATGATTATGATGTGATATGATGGGATGGTATCTTCCTTTGAATGAATTGAGTGACTCGACTTGGCACATGTTCACGCATGTAGTTGAAACAAATCAACATAGCCTTCATGATATTTTATGTGCATGGTAGATTGTATCCTACTCATGCTTGTACTTGGTGTATATTAATTTTAATGCATGTTCATGACTGTTATCACTCTCTAAGTTGGTCGCTTCCCAGTCTTTTGCTAGCCTTCACCTGTACTAAGCGGGAATGCGGCTTGTGCATCCAAACTCCTTAAACCCCAAAGTTGTTCCATATGAGTCCACTATACCTTCCTATATGCGGTATTTACCTATCGTTCCAAGTAAATTTGTATGTGCCAAACTCCAAACCTTCAAATGAAATTTTGTTTTGTATGCTCGAGCAACTCATGTTTCAACTAGGGCTGCCTATATCTTCCATGCTAGGTGGGTTATTCTCAAGAGGAGTGGACTCCGCTCCTCATTCACGAGAAAGGGTCGGTAACCGGGATGGCCATTCCCATAATCCAAAAAGATCAAAGCAAATCAAAATAATTAAACAAAACTCCCCTAGGGTTGTTGTTAGTTGGAGGCACTTGTTGTTTCGAGCAAGCCATGGATTGATGCTTGTTGGTGGTTGGGGGAGTATAAACCTTTACCATTCTGTTTGGGAACTGCCTATAATGCATGTAGTATGGAAGATACAGCCATCTCATAGTTGTTGCGTTGACAACAAAAGTATGCCGCTCAAAATGTTATTCAATCTCTATTTTAAAATCGAGCTCTGGCACCTCGACAAATCCCTGCTTCCCTCTGCGAAGGGCCTATCTATTTACTTTTATGTTGAGTCATCACCCTTCTTATTAAAAAGCACCCGCTGGAGAGCACACTGTCATTTGCATTCATTACTATTAGTTTATATTGGGTATGACTTGACTGGATCTCTTTTACCATGAATTACTATGTTTAGTCAATCCTTGATCTTTAAAGGTGCTCTGCATTTATGTTTTGCGGTCTCAGAAAGGGCTAGCAAGATACCATTTTGTTATATCATGTTATGATTGTTTTGAGAAAGTGTTGTCATCCGAGTTTTATTATTATGGCTCGCTAGCTGATTATGCTATTGATACGACTAATTGTGAGATCTAAGTGTTATTGTGAGTATGGTTAGTTCATAATATTTGCTAAAACCTGAATGCTGGCTTTTCATGTTTACAACAACAAGAGCAAACAAAGTTTGTAACAGTTTTTCTTTATCATTTTCAATTTATCAACTGAATTGCTTGAGGACAAGCAAAGGTTTAAGCTTGGGGGAGTTGATACGTATCTACTTTTCCAAACACTTTTGCCCTTGTTTTGGACTCTAACTTGCATGATTTGAATGAAACTAACCCGGACTGATGTTGTTTTCAGCAGAACTGCCATGATGTTGTTTTATATGTAGAAAAGAAAAGTTTTCGGAATGTCCTACAAATCCACGGAGGCACTTTTTGGAAAATATAAAAAATATTGGCGAAAGAATCAAGACCAGGGGGCCCACACCCTGTCCACGAGACAGGGGGGCGCGCCCCCTCCCCCTGGGCGCGCCCCCTATCTTGTGGGCCCCCTGGACCTCCACCGACCTCAACTCCAACTCCATATATTCACGTTCGGGGAGAAAAAATCAGAGAGAAAGTTTCATCGCGTTTTACGACATGCAGCCACCGCCAAGCCCTAATCTCTCTCGGGAGGGCTGATCTAGAGTCCGTTCGGGGCTCCGGAGAGGGGGATTCGTCGCCGTCATCATCATCAACCATCCACCATCACCAATTTCATGATGCTCACCGCCGTGCGTGAGTAATTTCATCGTAGGCTTGCTGGACGGTGATGGGTTGGATGAGATTTACCATGTAATCAAGTTAGTTTTGTTAGGGTTTGATCCCTAGTATCCACTATGTTCTGAGATTGATGTTGCTATGACTTTGCTATGCTTAATGCTTGTCACTAGGGCCCGAGTGCCATGATTTCAGATCTGAACCTATTATGTTTTCATGAATATATGTGTGTTCTTGATCCTATCTTGCAAGTCTATAGTCACCTATTATGTGTTATGATCCGACAACCCCGAAGTGACAATAATCGTGATACTTCTCGGTGATGACCGTAGTTTGAGGAGTTCATGTATTCACTATGTGCTAATGCTTTGTTCCGGTTCTCCATTAAAAGGAGGCCTTAATATCCCTTAGTTTCCACTAGGACCCCGCTGCCACGGGAGTGTAGGACAAAAGATGTCATGCAAGTTCTTTTCCATAAGCACGTATGACTATTTACGGAATACATGCCTACATTACATTGATGAACTGGAGCTAGTTCTATGTCACCCTATGTTATAGCTATTACATGAGGAATCACATCCGACATAATTATCCATCACTGATCCATTGCCTACGATATTTTCACATATTGTTCTTTGCTTATTTACTTTTCCGTTGCTACTGTTACAACTACTACAAAAACCCAAAAACTGTTATCTTTACTTTTGCCACCATTACCTTTATTATCATACTACTTTTCTACCAAATACCTTGCTGCAGATACTAAGTTATCCAGGTGTGGTTGAATTGACAACTCAAATGCTAATACTCAAGAATATTCTTTGGCTCCCCTTGTGTCGAATCAATAAATTTGGGTTGAATAATTTACCCTCGAAAGCTATTGCGAATCCCCTACAATTGTGGGTTATCACTCTCCAAACCCTAGTTCATCTCTTGTATCCAATCTTGTTTCAAAACCACAAATTGGTACATGTGGGTTGCTAGTAGTGTTGATTACTCCTTGTAGTTGATGCTAATTGGTTTACTTGGTGGAAGATCATATGTTCAGATCCTTAATGCATATTAATACTCCTCTGATTATGAATATGAATATGCTCTGTGAGTAGTTACGTTGGTTCCTGAGGACATGGGTGAATTCTTGCTATTAGTAGTCATGTGAATTTGGTATTCGTTCGATAGTTTGATGAGATGTATGTTGTCTCTCCTCTAGTGGTGTTATGTGAACGTCGACTACATGACACTTTACCATTATTTGGGCCTAGAGGAAGGCATTGGGAAGTAATAAGTAGATGATGGGTTGCTAGAGTGACAGAAGCTTAAACCCTAGTTTTTGCATTGCTTCGTAAGGGGCTGATTTGGATCCATATGTTTCATGCTATGATTAGGTTTACCTTAATACTTATTTTGTAGCTGCGGATGCTTGCAATAGGGGTTAATCATAAGTGGGATGCTTGTCCAAGTAAGGGCAGTACCCAAGCACCGGTCCACCCACATATCGAATTATCAAAGTACCGAACGCGAATCATATGAGTGTGATGAAAACTAGCTTGACGATAATTCCCATGTGTCCTCGAGAGCGCTTTTCTCATTATAAGAAATTGTCCAGGCTTGTCCTTTGCTACAAAAAGGATTGGGCCACCTTGCTGCACCTTATTTACTTTCATTGCTTGTTACTCATTACAAATTATCTTATCACAAATTTATCTATTACCTACAATTTCAGTGCTTGCAGAGAATATCTTACTGAAAACCGCTTGTCGTTTCCTTCTGCTCCTCATTGGGTTCGACACTCTTACTTATCAAAAGGACTACGGTAGATCCCCTATACTTGTGGGTCATCAAGACTCTTTTCTGGCGCCGTTGCTGGGGAGTGAAGCGCCTTTGGTGAGTGGAACTTGGTAAGGAAACATTTATATAGTGTGCTGAAATTTGCTGTAACTTGTTAATATGGAAACTAATCCTTTGAGGGGCTTGTTCGGGGCATCTTCGCCCCGACCAGAAGAACAAAGAGTTTCTCCTCAACCTACTGAACCTACTGGAAATGTTTACTTTGAAATCCCTTCGGGTATGATACAGAAACTGCTAGCTAATCCCTTTGAAGGAGATGGAACATTGCATCCCAATTTACACCTTACCTTTGTGGATGAAGTTTGTGGATTATTTCAGCTTGCAGGTATTCCCGATGATGTTGTTAAGAGGAAGGTTTTCCCTTTATATTTGAAGGGAGATGCATTGACATGGCATAGGCTATGTGATGATATGGGATCTTGGAACTATAAACAATTGAAGTTGGAATTTCACCAGAAGTTCTATCCTATGCATCTTGTTCACCGTGATCGTAATTACATATATAATTTCTGGCCTCGCGAAGGAGAAAGCATCGCTCAAGCTTGGGGGAGGCTTAAGTCAATGTTATATTCATGCCCCAATCATGAGCTCTCAAGAGAAATGATTATTCAAAAAAATTATGCTCGTCTTTCTCTCAATGATCGCACCATGCTCGATACTTCCTATGTTGGTTCTTATATGCTGAAGACTACTGAATTCAAGTGGGACTTATTGGAAAGAATTAAACGCAACTCTGAATATTGGGGTTCCGACGATGGTAAGGAGTCAGGTATAACACCTAAGTTTGATTGTGTTAAATCTTTTATGGATACCGATGCTTTTTGTGGATTTAGCGCTAAATATGGGCTTGACTCTGAGATAGTAGCTTCTTTCTGTGAATCTTTTGCTGCTCACGTTGATCTCCCTAAGGAGAAGTGGTTTAAATATAATCCTCCCATTGAAGTAAAAGTAGTTGCACCTATTACAGTTGAAGAAAAGACTATTACTTATAATGATCTTATTGTTCCTACTACTTATGTTGAGAAACCACCTTTTCCTGTTAGAATAAAGGAACATGCTAAAGCTTCAACTATTGTTGGTAAGAGTAATACTAGAACATATACACCTCCTGAGCAAATGAAAGTTGAACCTAGTATTGCTATGGTTAAAGATCTCTTGGATGATAATATAGATGGGCATGTTATTTATTTTTGTGATGAAGCTGCTAATATTGCTATACCAGATGCTAAAACACATAGACCTGTCGTAGGCATGCTTGTTATTTCTGTTAAAATAGGAGATCATTGTTATCATGGCTTATGTGATATGGGTGCTAGTGCTAGTGCAATACATCATTCCTTATATAAAGAAATCATGCATGATATTGCACCTGCTGAGATAGAAGAAATAGACGTTACAATTAAGCTAGCCAATAGGGATACTATTTCACCAGTTGGGATTGTTAGAGATGTTGAAGTCTTGTGTGGGAAGGTCAAATACCCTGCTGATTTTCTTGTTCTTGGTTCCCCACAAGATGACTTTTGTCCCATTATATTTGGTAGACCCTTCATGAATACTGTTAATGCTAGGATTGATTGTGAAAAAGATGTTGTTACAATTGGCCTGGGTGATATGTCTCATGAGTTTAATTTTTCTAAATTTCGTAGACAACCCCGTGATAAAGAATTACCTAGTAAAGATGAAATAATTGGTCTTGCTTCTATTGTTGTACCTCCTACTGATCCATTAGAACAATATTTGCTAGACCATGAAAATGATATGTTTATGAATGAAAGAAGGGAAATAGATGAAGTATTCCTTCAATAGGTTCCTATTTTGAAACATAATTTGCCTGTTGAAATCCTAGGGGATCCTCCTCCACCCAAGGGTGATCCCGTGTTTGAACTAAAACCATTACCTGATAAACTTAAATATGCTTATCTTGATGAAAAGAAGATATATCATGTTATTATTTGTGCTAACCTTTCAGAGCAGGAAGAGGAAAGATTATTGAAAACTCTGAAGAAGCACCGTGCTGCTATTGGATATACTCTGGATGATCTTAAGGGCATTAGTCCTACTCTATGCCAACACAAAATAAAAGTGGATAAAGACACCAAACCCGTTAGAGATCCTCAACGACGGTTAAATCCTAAAATGAAAGAAGAGGTAAGAAAGGAGATACTAAAGCTCCTTGAGGCATGTATAATTTATCCCGTTGCTGATAGTGAATGGGTAAGCCCTGTCCATTGTGTCCCTAAAAAGGGAGGTATTACTGTTGTTCCTAATGATAAAGATGAATTGATTCCGCAAAGAATTATTACAGGTTATAGGATGGTAATTGATTTCCGTAAGTTAAATAAAGCTACTAAGAAAGATCATTACCCTTTTCCTTTTATTGATCAAATGCTAGAAAGACTATCCAAACATACACATTTCTGCTTTCTAGATGGTTATTCTGGTTTCTCTCAAATACCAGTGTCTGCGGATGATCAATCAAAAACTACTTTTACTTGCCCTTTCGGTACTTTTGCTTATAGACGTATGCCTTTTGGTTTATGCAATGCACCTGCTACCTTTCAAAGATGCATGATGGCTATATTCTCTGACTTTTGTGAAAAGATCTGTGAGGTATTCATGGATGACTTCTCCGTCTGTGGATCCTCTTTTGATGATTGCTTGAGCAACCTTGATCGAGTTTTGCAGAGATGTGAAGACACTAGTCTCGTCCTGAATTGGGAAAAGTGTCACTTTATGGTTAATGAAGGCATTGTCTTGGGGCATAAAATTTCTGAAAGAGGTATCGAAGTTGATAAAACTAAAGTTGATGCTATTGAAAAGATGCCATGTCCCAAGGACATTAAAGGTATAAGAAGTTTCCTTGGTCATGCCGGTTTTTATAGGAGGTTCATTAAGGACTTTTCTAAAATCTCTAGGCCTCTGACTAATTTATTGCAAAAAGATATTCCTTTTGTCTTTGATGATGATTGTGTAGAAGCATTTGAAATACTTAAGAAAGCTTTGATCACTGCACCTGTTGTTCAGCCACCTGATTGGAATTTACCATTTGAAATTATGTGTGATGCTAGTGATTATGCTATAGGTGCTGTTCTAGGGCAGAGAGTTGATAAGAAAATAAATGTTATTCAATATGCTAGTAAGACTCTTGATACTACCCAGAGAAATTATGCTACTACTGAAAAAGAATTGTTAGCAGTTGTATTTGCTTGTGATAAGTTCAGACCTTGCATTGTTGATTCTAAATTTACTATTCACACTGATCATGCTGCTATTAAATATCTTATGAAAAAGAAAGATGCTAAACCTAGACTTATTAGATGGGTTCTCTTGCTTCAAGAATTGGATTTGCATATTATTGATAGAAACGGAGCTGAGAACCCCGTTGCAGACAACTTGTCTAGGCTAGAGAATGTTCTTGATGACCCACTACCTATTGACGATAGCTTTCCTGATGAACAATTAGCGGTCAATAATGCTTCTCGTACTGCTCCATGGTATGCTGATTATGCTAATTACATTGTTGCTAAATTTATACCACCTAGTTTCACATACCAGCAAAAGAAAAAGTTCTTTTATGATTTAAGACATTACTTCTGGGATGGCCCACACCTTTATAAAGAAGGAGTAGATGGTGTTATTAGACGTTGTGCACCTGAGCATGAACAGGAACAAATCCTACGCAAGTGTCACTCCGAATCATATGGAGGGCACCACGCTGGAGATAGAACTGCACATACGGTATTGCAATCCAGTTTTTATTGGCCTACTCTCTTCAAAGATGCTCGTAAGTTTGTCTTATCTTGTGATGAATGTCAAAGAATTAGTAATATTAGTAGACGTCAAGTAATGCCTATGAGTTATTCTCTCGTTATCGAACCATTTGATGTTTGGGGCTTTGATTATATGGGACCTTTTCCTGCCTCTAATGGATATACACATATTTTAGTTGCTGTTGATTACGTTACTAAGTGGGTAGAAGCTATTCCAACTAGTAGTGCTGATCATAACACTTCTATTAAGATGCTTAAAGAAGTTATTTTTCCGAGGTTTGGAGTCCATAGATATCTCATGACTGATGGTGGTTCACATTTTATTGATGGTGCTTTCCGTAAAATGCTTGCTAAGTATGATGTTAATCATAGAATTGCATCCCCTTATCACCCATAGTCTAGTGGTCAAGTAGAGTTGAGCAATAGAGAGCTCAAATTAATTTTTCAAAAGAATGTTAATAGGTCTAGAAAAAAATTGGTCCAAGAAACTTGATGATGCATTATGGGCCTATAGAACTGCATATAAAAATCCTATGAGTATGTCTCTGTATAAGGTGGTTTATGGAAAAGCATGTCACTTACCTCTTGAACTTGAACATAAGGCATATTGGGCCATTAAAGAGTTCAACTATGATTTCAAACTTGCCGATGAGAAGAGGTTATTTGACATTAGCTCACTCGATGAATGGAGATCCCAAGCATACGAGAATGCCAAGTTGTTTAAAGAAAAATTTAAAAGATAGCATGACAAAAGGATACAAAAGCGAGAATTTAACGTAGGTGATTATGTGTTGCTATTCAACTCCTGTTTAAGATTTTTTGCAAGGAAACTTCTCTCTAAATGGGAAGGTCCTTACGTTATCGAGGAGGTCTATCGTTCTGGTGCCATAAAATCAACAACTTCGAAGGCACAAGTCCGAGGGTGGTGAACGGTCAAAGAATCAAACATTATATCTCAGGTAATCCTATCAATGTTGAAACTAATATTATTGAAACTGTAACCCCGGAGGAATACATAAGGGACACTTTCCAAAACGTTTCACACTCCGAAAAGGAATAGGTATGTGGTACGGTAAGTAAACCGACTCCAAAACAATTCTAATGGCAATTTTTGTCCATTTTGGAATATTTAAAAATTTATGGAAGCAAGAAGTAATCTGGGAAGGACACGAGGACTCCACGAGGGTGGAGGGCGCCCCCCCCCCCCTACTGGGCGCGCCCCCTGTCTCGTGGACACCTCGTGTGCCTCCCGGACTCCGTTTTCTTGCACGTTACGTATTTTGGTCGGTAAAAATTCATTATATAATCTCCCGAAGGTTTTGACCACCGTATCACGCAAAAATCCTTTGTTTTTGTTTCGAGTTGTTCCTGTTGCAGATTTAGAGCAATATGTCTTCTCAAGAGTCAGTCGGGGAGAGTCGGGTGTCTCACCCGACACCAGATCCAGGAACAAATAGCGAGGCTTATCACTTTGTACTATCAACGGAGGGTGAGATGGAGGCCGACTTGAAAAGGATAGATTCCATGGAGGAAGATCAAGAAGTTACCTCCCGCTTCCAAGCAGGATTTATAATGGGGGAACTACAGAGCTCGACTGTTCCAAATTCGGTCGTCCCTTCCAATGCTAAATTTCTTTATTATGAAAATATGAAAAAGAGTGTCATTTGTTCTCCAGAAGCTATGCAGCACCCTTGGGTAAAAGGAGCTTTAGCCATAACAGGCAAGCTCCATAAGGAAAGTATGAGCCTCAAGCAACAAGTCAATAAGCTCGAGGAGGAGAATCTTATTCTGAGGGGAATCATCGCCAAGAAGATCACAACACCAACTCTGAAGAGGGATACATAATCACATGGGTATGGGCACTCCCCTTGGCAACTGCCAAGGTTGGGGGAGGTTCCCGGTATCGTATCACCATCACACTTCTAGCTTTACCGTTTTACTTAGTTTGATCCTTTTAGTAATATCCTGATTTAGTAGATTGAAGTTTTGGTATGAATTAGTTTTAAGTTTTGCTTTGTGATCCATCTATGTAATCGAGTTCATGAGCTATCTATAATAAAGATTAGTGTTGAGTCAAGGGCTTTGCTATCTTACCATGATCTCAAGAAAATAAAAAAGAAGTAAAAGAGTTCATATTGATCTTATGGATAGTAATGACTTCACATATAGAAAGTATGAGGCTTAAAAGTTCTTGAGAGTTGACAAACATAGTTTTGGTCATCGTTGCAATTAATAGGAAGTAATAAAGAAAGAGAGGTTTTCACATATAAATATACTATCTTGGACATCTTTTATAATTGTGAGCACTCATTAAAGTATGACATGTTAAAGAGTTGATGTTGGACAAGGAAGACAACATAGTGGTTTATGTTTTCTCACATCTTAGTTAAAGTATATTGTCATGGATCATTCAAACATGTTGAGCTTGCCTTTCCCCCTCATGCTAGCCAAAAATTCCTAGCACTAAGTAGAGATACTACTTATGCTTCCTAATATCCTTAAACCCAGTTTTGCCATGAGAGTCCACCATATCTACCCATGGATTGAGTAAGATCCTTCAAGTAAGTTGTCATCGGTGCAAGCAATAAAAATGCTCTCTAAATATGCACAACTTATTAGTGCGGAGAAAATAAGCTTTATATGATCTTGTTATGGAAGCAATAAAAGTGACAGACTGCATAATAAAGGTCCATATACAAGTGGCAATATAAACTGACGTTCTTTCGCATTAAGATTTTGTGTATCCAACCCTAAAAGTGCATGACAACCTCTGCTTCCCTCTGCGAAGGGCCTATCTTCTACTTTATGTCTTTTACTTTATGAAAGAGTCAAGGTGATCTTCACCTTTCCCTTTTTCATTTTATCCTTTGGCAAGCACCTCGTGTTGGAAAGATCCTGATACATATATCCAATTGGATGTTCGTTAGCATGAATTATTATTGTTGACATCATCTAAAGGTGAATACGTTGGGAGGCAACATTATAAGCCCCTATCTTTCTCAGTGTCTGATTAAAACTCCATAACCATAAGTATTGCGTGAGTGTTAGCAATTGTAGAAGACTATATGATAGTTGAGTATGTGGACTCGCTGAAAAGCTCTATTCTTGACTCTTTCTGATGTTATGATAAATTGCAATTGCTTCAATGACTGAGATTATAGTTTGTTAGTTTCCAATGAAGTTTATGTTCCATACTTGACATTGTGAATAGATTGTTACTTGAGCATAAGAAATCATATGACAAAATCTATATATGTTGTTGTTATAAGAATGATCATGATGCCCTCATGTCCGTATTTTATTTTTATTGACACATCTATCTCTAAACATGTGGACATATTTTTCGATTTCGGCTTCCGCTTGAGGAAAAGCGAGGTCTAAGCTTGGGGGAGTTGATACGTCCATTTTGCATCATGCTTTTATATCAATATTTATTGCATTATGGGCTAATATTACACGTTATGTCACAATACTTATGGCTATTCTCTATTATTTTACAAGGTTTATCATGAAGAGGGAGAATGCCGGCAGCGGGGATTCTGGCTGGAAAAGGAGAAAATATTGGAAACCTATTCTGCACAGCTCCAAAAGTCCCGCAACTCCACGAAAGTCATTTTTGGATTTAATAAGAATTATTGGGCAAAGAAAGTATCGGAGGGGACCCACACCCTGGCCAGGAGGGTGGGGGCGCCCTCCCCCCTACTGGGCGCGCCCCCTCTCTCCTGGGCCCCCTGGTGGCCCTCCGGTGCCCATCTTCTGCTATATGAGGTATTTTATCCCGGAAAAAAAATCAGAGGCAAGCTCACGAGACAAAACTCCGCCACCACGAGGTGGAACCTTGGCTGAACCAATCTAGGGCTCCGACAGAGCTGTTTTGCCGGGGAAACTTCCCTCCGGGAAGGGGAAATCATCACCATCATCATACCAACGATCCTCTCATCGGGAGGGGGTCAATCTCCATCAACATCTTCACCAGCACCATCTCCTCTCCAAACCCTAGTTCATCTCTTGTATCCAATCTTGTATCAAAACCACAAATTGGTACATGTGGGTTCCTAGTAGTGTTGATTACTCCTTGTAGTTCATGCTAATTGGTTTACTTGGTGGAAGATCATATGCTCAGATCCTTAATGCATATTAATACTCCTCTAATTATGAACATGAATATGCTTTGTGAGTAGTTACGTTTGTTCCTGAGGACATGGGTGAAGTCTTGCTATTAGTAGTCATGTGAATTTGGAATTCGTTCGATATTTTGATGAGATGTATGTTGTCTATCCTCTAGTGGTGTTATGTGAACGTCGACTACATGACACTTTACCATTATTTGGGCCTAGAGGAAGGCATTGGGAAGTAATAAGTAGATGATGGGTTGCTAGAGTGACAGAAGCTTAAAACCCTAGTTTATGCGTTGCTTCGTAAGGGGCTGATTTGGATCCATATGTTTCATGCTATGGTTAGGTTTACCTTAATACTTATTTTGTAGTTGCGGATGCTTGCAATAGGGGTTAATCATAAGTGGGATGCTTGTCCAAGTAAGGGCAGTACCCAAGCACCGGTCCACCCACATATCAAATTATCAAAGTACCGAATGCGAATCATATGAGCGTGGTGAAAACTAGCTTGACGATAATTCCCATGTATCCTCGGGAGCGCTTTTCTCATTATAAGAAATTGTCCAGGCTTGTCCTTTGCTACAAAAAAGATTGGGACACCTTGCTGCACCTTATTTACTTTCATTGCTTGTTACTCGTTACAAATTATCTTATCACAAAACTATCTATTACCTACAATTTCAGTGCTTGCAGAGAATACCTTACTGAAAACCGCTTGTCATTTCCTTCTGCTCCTCGTTGGGTTCGACACTCTTACTTATCGAAAGGACTATGATAGATCCCCTATACTTGTGGGTCATCACTTGCTTCCCAGATTGGTCAGCTACTCAATCTTCAACATGCCACTTTCCTAACAGACTATGCGACATTGGCATCAGCTGTAGTTTCTCAAGACCTTATTTCAGATCCAGGTCATTGGACAATCAGACCTCAGCTCGCACATTAATGGAGGCTATAATTTTCGTGCTCATCATTGAAGTTTGCTTGAACTACGTCGGTATTTTCCCAAAGATGAAGGGATGATGCAGCACAACAATGGTAGGTATTTCCCTCAGTGATGAGACCAAGGTTATCGAACCAGTAGGAGAACCATGCAACACCACATAAATAGCTCCTGCACACAAAGAACAAATACTTACTACCCGATGTAAGAGAGGGGTTGTCAATCCCTCGCGGGTAAAAATATAGATAAAATTGTAGTAGATTGGATAAATAGATCTCGCAGGAACACGAGATAAAATAAATTACTAAAAATTGTAGCAAGGTATTTTTGGATTTTTGGATTAATAGAACTGAAAATGAAAGCAAATAAAAATAGATCTCAAAGGCAAATATGATAATAAGAGACCCGGGAGCCATAGATTTCACTAGTGGCTTCTCTCGAGAAAAATAGCATATGGTGGGTAAACAAATTACTGTTGGGCAATTGATAGAACTTCAAATAATCATGATGATATCTAGGCAATGATCATTATATAGGCATCACGTCCAAGATTAGTAGACCGACCCCTGCTTGCATCTACTACTATTACTCCACACATCGACCACTATCAAGTATGCATCTAGTGTATTAAGGTCATGGAAAAACGGAGTAGTGCAATAAGAATGATGACATGATGTAGACAAGATCTATTTATGTAGAAATAGACCCCATCTTGTTATCCTTAATAGCAACGATACATATGTTTCGGTTCCCCTTCTGTCACTGGGATCAAGCACCGTTAGATCGAACGCATCACAAAGCACCTCTTCCCATGGCAAGAAAAATCGATCAAGTTGTCCTAACTAAATCAGAGATTCGAAAAAGAAATACGAGGCTATAAGTAATCATGCATATAAGAGATCAAAAGACTCAAATAGCTTTCATTGATAAAAACGTAGATCTGATCATAAACTCAAAGTACATTGGATCCCAACAAACACACCGCAAAAAGAGTTACATCAAATAGATCTCCAAGAGACTGTTGTATTAAGAATCAAGAGAGAGAGAGAGAGAGAGAGAGAGAGAGAGAGATAGGAAGCCATCTAGCTACTAACTATGGACCCGTAGGTCTACAATGAACTACTCACGCATCATCGGAGAGGCACCGATGAGGATGATACACCCCTCTGTGATGGTGTTTAGATTGGATATGGTGGTTTTGGAACTTGCGGCGGCTAGAATTGATTTTCATCGACTCCCCTAGTGTTTCTGGAATATTGGGTATTTATAGAGCAAAGAGGCGGTGCGGGAGGTCACCGAGGTGGGCACAACCCACCTGGACGCGCCTGGGCCTCCAGGCGCGCCCAGGTGTCTTGTGCTCACCTCGGGCCCCCTCTTCAGTACTTCTTTGGCCCACTGGATGTCTTCTTGTCCAAAAAAATCCACAAACTTTTTTGCTGCATTTGGACTCCGTTTGGTATTGATTTCCTGCGATGTAAAAAACAAGTAGAAAACAACAACTGGCTCTGGGCACTATGTCAATAGGTTAGTCCCAAAAAATGAAATAAAGTTGCTATAAAAAAATGGTAAAACATCCAAGAATGATAATATAACAGCACTGAACAATCAAAAATGATAGATATGTTGGAGATGTATCAATCATCATGCCAAGCTTGCTCTCAAAATTCAGAATACACCTTACACGCTCAGATGCTTAGGAGTAGGCAATGAAACCTGCCTCAATGGAGTTGTAGCTGCTCTTTCTACTGTGCTTAACTGCACAATTGTATATGTACTTTCCCTATTAAAAATAATAATAAAATAAGCCGATGTTAGCGGACGTGGATTTTTAGCTCTCCCTCCTGATACGTCTCCGTCGTATCTATAATTTTTGACTGTTTCATGCCATTGTTTTACAACTTTCATATACTTTTGGCAACATTTTATATCATTTTTTGGGATTAAAATATTGATCCAGTGCTAGTGCCTGCTTGTTGCATGTTTTTTGTTTCGCAGAAAATCCATATCAAACAGAGTCCAAACGCGATAACAATTTACGGATATTTTTTTTGGAATATATGTGATTTTTGGGAAGCGGAATCAACGCGAGATGATGCCCAAGGTGCCCACAAGCCCTAAGGGACCCCCCCCTACCCAGGGCGCTCCTGGAAGGCTTATGGCCCCAACGCAAGGAAGCTTATATCCGAATAAAAACCGTGTTAAAATTTCAGCCCAATCGGAGTTACGGATCTCCGAGAATTTAAGAAACGGTGAAAGGCCAAAATCTGGGAACGCAGAAACAGAAGGAAAGAGAGAGAGAGAGAGAGAGAGAGAGAGAGAGAGAGAGAGAGAGATCCAAAATCGGAGGGGCTCTCACCCCTCCGCCGCCATGGAGGCCATGGACCAAAGGGGAAACCCTCCTCCCATCTAGGGGGAAGGTCAAGGAAGAAGAAGAAGGAGGGGGGCTCTCTCCCCCTCTCTCCTGGTGGCGCCGGAACATCGTCGGGGCAATCATCATGTGACAGCAATCTACGCCAACACCTCTGTCATCATCACCAACATCTTCATCACCTCCCCTCATCTATATTCATTGGTCAACTCTCCCGCAACCCACTATACCCTCTACTTGAACGTGGTGCTTTATGATTCATATTATTATCCAATGATGTTGCCATCGTATGATGCTTGAGTAGATTTTTGTTGTCCTATCGGTGATTGGTGAATTTCTGTGATTGGTTTAATTTGCTTGTGTTTATGTTGTTGTCCTTTGGTGCCCATCATATGAGCGCGTGTGTGGATCACACCATAGGGTTAGTTGTATGTTGATAGGACTATGTATTGGAGGGCAAGGGTGATAGCAGCTTCCGCCTAGCATAGAAGTTGATGCATACGGGATTGAAGGGGCCAATATATCTTAATGCTATGGTTGGGTTTTACCTTAATGAAAGTTAGTAGTTGCAGATGCTTGCTAATAGTTCCAATCATAAGTGCATACAATTCCAAGTAAGGGATGACATGCTAGCAGTGACCTCTCCCACATACGTAGTCAATTGCTTAGGAACAATTTCGCAACTCCTACTAACTTAATTGTTTATTTACCTAAACAGCCCCTATATTTTATTTACGTGCTCTCTATTATCTTGCAAACCTATCCTACAACACCTACAAAGTACTTCTAGTTTCGTACATGTTCTAGGTAAAGCGAACGTTAAGCGTGCGTAGAGTTGTATTGGTGGTCGATAGAACTTGAGAGAATATTTGTTCTACCTTTAGCTCCTCGTTGGGTTCGACACTCTTACTTATTGAAAGAGGCTACAACTGATCCACTATACTTGTGGGTTATCACCTCCTCCCCAGCCTCATATCCACACATCGCCGCCACCCCACCATCTCATCGCCTCCCTCCTCCCAAAGCTAGGGGGCCCTCCCCCTCCCCTCCTCTCACCCCACAGCGGCAATAACTACCAGATTCGTTGTATCCCCACCCATCCATCCCTCTTGCAGTGCATCTCTCTCTCTCTCTCTCTCTCTCTCTCATGCGACCACTCGCGCCGTGACCAACGTCGCACGATTCCGGCGATGTTCGCCGCCATGCAGCATACTCACGAGCTATTCTCTGACACCTCAGTACTCCATTCTGGATGGATGCGGCACTCCTGTTCTCCAGCGCTCGCCCGTGACTCCTAACCATGGCTAGGGTTTCGGCTGCAGCAGCGTGTCCAACGTTGCATGTCTCCAGCAGCTCCTCTCCATCTCCACCGCCTCTCCTCGTGCCCTCTCGACCTTCTGGATGGCGCCCCCTAGCTCGATGCACTTGCACACGTTGGCATGTAAGACGGTGACCAAGACCTTCTCTGTCACATCTTCGATGTGGCCTTGCATTCTATGATAACCTCCTCTGTCGCGCAACAGCGGCGGCCGACCTGCACTACGACCGCTGCATCGCCTACAAAACCTCTTCGATGAGCATTTGTACCTCTGTCTTCCTCCTCTGCCCCGAGCATGCGGTTGTGCCATACTTTGGTGTTGCTTTGCCTCAATTAACTTGATTCACTATTGTTTAGGCTTGAGAAAAGGTGTTATTTAGTTGAGCTGAGAGGGAGAAGGAAGGTGCTGCAATTTTTTTGCTGTTGGCTATGAAATTGTAAACCAGAGAATATTTGTTGCATTTGTATTTCGTCATGTAGTTTTGATCTTATTGCAAGTTAAATAAACACAGGTATAGCAGCTTATGCTTTAAAGTTTGTATCAGGAAGTTATTACTAGACGTACTATCCCAATATTTCTATTTCCTGAATCTCGTGGTAAATCTGGAAGTTGCATTGCATATATGTGAATGTTTATGTCATTTAGAGTAAATTTATTCCAACTTATTCTTTTGTGTTTATGATTGAATCTTCAAGTTTTATATTAACATGGTTGCAAACAATGCTGATGCAAGAAGCCAAAAAGCTAGACTAGATTGTTTTATGCAAACACTGGAATTGTTACTTTGCGTTTCAATTCCTAAGATAGATGAGAGTACATCTTCAGTCTGTTGTACTCATTGTTTCTCTAGCATGCTAATCTTTGTTTGATTGCTTCTGCTTTGTTCAAATAGGTGACACATAGTAAAACCCTTGAAATGAATTCATTACTACCTTGATGTATTATTCAATTATTACCTGACTTCTTAATATAGTTATATAAATAATCTTTCCATTTTCCCTTCTTCGGGTTTGCAAGCTAACCGTTTAACTGATGCTTAGTTTTTTCTGCTTATTACAACAGCGGTGATGCATTATGTACTATTGAATTTCTAGAGAAGTGCATACACAAAATTGCAATCTGAAGGAGTGATGGAAGTGCAGATTGTGTGCTTTTCATTAAGATTACTAATAGATGGTATGTCCCATTGCAACGCACGGGCCCTTTTGTTAGTAATAAAAATATGGACACAAACAAACATAGAAAAACAGTACATTTCTCCCTCGAAAGAATGGAACATGTTTGTATGTTTGTTCTCGTGCGCTGAGATAATAAAAAGGAAAAAATGCAACCAGTTGTGTTGCAGGGTGTGTGGACATGTGTTATCCCACTTACACTACTTAGATGCACAAGACTACGGAATGAAACACCTTCTCGACCTATCCAAACAAGTTGAGAAAAATATGGCTTGAGCCAACAAAAAGATTATAAACACATAATTTTGCATATATATTCAAAATGATAGATTAGCAAAAAATAGAATTAATAAAAAATATCGGAGGAAAAAAACAAAAGATAAAAGATAACCTATCTCCATGCTCATTGACAAAATGAGAAATAAAACGGCCCATGAGCCCCGCCAATCGTCCTCTCACCTAAAGCCGAGCTTGCCTCGTCCAACGCGTAGGAATCTTAGCGCATCCATCTAACAGGCCACGTGAATGATTGACGTATAGTTATTTCTCAATTCCCAGAGAAAAAGCTATTTCTCAATGGTTGATAAAATAGCAAAACAAATGAAAAAATAACAAAAGTACATATAAAATATCCACTCTCATCCATAATAAGTGCTGCAGCATTCAACTAAGATTGAATTGACCTTAGTTCAAAACTGTGACTCTTGTTTTTTTTTTGAAAATACTGAAATTAAAAAATACTATAATTTTTTTATCATATAAAAAATAAACTATCTCTACACATGATGTACAAGGGATGAACACCTTTAAGTGTGAAGCGCTTGTAAAAATGAATATACAACCATTAATTTTGTAAAAGAATACAAAATGTATACATGTTTACGAAACAAAAAAAAACAAGTACAAAAGAAATGAGACTGGGTGAATCATGCGAATAGTCCAATTGTGATGGAAAAGAAAAAAAAATGCCGAGATGAAAAACATTTTTTTTTAGTCTAGATGAAAAACAGATAAGAAAGCCACAACACAAACATACTGCACCATGCCGCTACACACACACGAAAAAAAAAGAGGAATAACGAAGAGTGCTGTGCGCCGTGCCGGCTGGACAAAGAGCACAGCCAATGGGCCGCATTCGTGTCGCTCCACAAAGTCCAGCGATAACTCAACTTGATTCGTACCTTTTTTAGAACGGGCCAGGAGGGTTAATGAGACAAAAGTTTTTCTCTTAAGAACTTGCAATTGCGTATCTCCTTCCCCTTGCCAAAACTTGCAGTTGTCAGCCCTTTTAAAACTTGCAGTTGCCTATTGTGCATGATATCATGCTATTGCACTAAGTTATGACGTGTGTAGTTGCGGGGTCTCTCATTAATAGTTTTATTCGTGCGATAAAAATCACACAGTAAACATGGACACAAAAAGAATCCACTACTGTTATTTTACAAAAAAAACGACAATTACAAAAATTATGCACATTCAAACAATGAAGAAAGCACCCTACTACCAAAAAAATGGAAATAGCATGCCCAAGAAAAAGGCATAAAAAAGAAGCAACAACGATGCCTGATGCATAGAACAAAACAAGCTTAGCTTGACAACTGGTAAAACAGAAGCAATATGAAGCCCAGCCTGACAAAAAGAAAGAAAACCCATCAAACCAGGCATGGGCCTCAGGCCACACGCTGCATTGCCACGCTAACTGCGCTACCGTGGGTCCGACGCGCCGACAAAAAAGCATAACTTGCCACGGGCCTCGAATGCTCCTCAGCCAATAACACGAATCATGAGGCGAGTTTGATCCAGTGACTGCGCTCGTGAATGCGACCAAACTACTCCATCCATTTCTAAATATTTGTCTTTCTAAAGATTTCAATAAATGACTACATACAAAACAAAATAAGTGAATTTACACTCTAAATAATGTCTATATACATCCATATGTGATGGTCCATTTAAAATCTTTAAATAGACAAATATTTAAAAACGAAGAGAGTATATCCCAACTTGCTGAGTTTCAGCAATCCAGAAAATATGCTAAATGCCAACCATGGAACATCATAAATGTCGTGGCGCACACGAATGCCTCGATAACCGTCCGAAGCGAGGCAGGAACATTGGCGTAGGGAAGAGGTGACACACTAAACTCTGAAACTCGTTTGCTAGAACACAAAAGTGGCGCGAACTCTATCCTATTCAAACACACCCGCCCATCACCATTGCCTAGCGCCTCAATCCTCCGTTGGGAGACTTAGGATTGAATCCCAGCTCCTATTTTTTTGTTCTAGGTGGCAAAATTGTAAATTTTTATTTTAGGTACATGGCAAAGTTTCAAAAAATGTACATGCCAGATTAACAAAAAATTGAACTTTTCACAAGGATTTTTTGTAATGTTCATAATTTAAGTTGTTTTATACACATGGCAAAATTTAGAAAAAGTTTCTCCTGATCCTACGGTAAATTCATAACATTTTGTCTTCCTGACTGGAATTTTTTTGTCTTTTTGTAATGCTCCCATGGCAAGCTTTGGGAAATTTTATCACTTATTCATGGGCAATTTTATTTTTAGGGGCATGGAATTTTATTATTTTTTGTCATGGCAATTTTCCTCTATCTGACTTTTATGTTTTTGGAAAACAAAAGTAGTAAATATGGCAAATTCCTTGTACGTCTTTTATAATTAATAAGCAAAACTGGCTATATATATGATCTTCTTTTTCTATTTAGAATATAAGCATCAGTTACATTTGACGTCCAGCCTTTTTATAGAAGAGAAAGGAAGGTTAAGGGCAAGGGCGCAACATAATATATAAGAAAAACTTTATCTTTGAGGGGAAATTTTTCCAACTAGACCGATAAATGAGAAAAAGTACCAGTCGTACCAAGAACCAAAGGCGCCAGCTTTCATTGATATATATACCGTATCTTTTAGCTGAAAAATGTGCATTTTGGACCACGGTATTGTTTTTGTTGGTTTCTTATTTTTGAGATATACTACATCCTTTTTGCCATATAGGTATTTTTTGGTAGGCCACCATGGCAATTCTATTATGTGTTTTATTGTTTATTTTGGCAATTTTTTTAGCATGTGGTTTTTATAAATAGTTGGCTATTTCATGCCATATATCATGGCAAATATATCTTTTAATGGCAAACATTTTTTTTATTTTTACTATATTTTTGTTTGGACTGCTTGGGTTTCCTTTTGGGTCCATCAAATGACCAAAGCATTCGCGTTCAGGGTTTTCATCCAGTGAACAATAATTCGCTCGGGGAGTATATAGCAAAGCCTCAAATTTAACGCATTTTACTCGTTTTTAAACAAATTTTACTTGTATATTGGATGATATTACTTTTCCTATATAGTTACTCCCTCCGTAAACTAATATAACACGTAGTGGTCTAAAATGTCTTATCAATTTAAAGGGGGGGTATTAAAGAAGATACCGGTCATTTCAATTTGTGAAGTTTGGCAATCACCATACAACTTGGCAAACACAAAACAGTTCCCTAAGTTAATTCATTGCCATCTTAGTTGCAACTGTCATGTTAAACATCACCACCTTGCTAAAACGCACAAAAGTAACATCGGGTGGATGTCTAGGTTGGAAGTGCTATGTACAACTGAATTCGCAGCTAGTAATTACCATCAACTCTGCTTTGAGCTTGCCTCTGGAGATCGACCGTCAGCTCGTCACCAGTTCCAGTCCATCGATCAATAGTAGAACAGATGGGCATAGGGGGACATGCAATGCTGGTCCTGCCACGGGCTGCGCAGCTGCGTCAGGAACGGGTCCTGGAGCCAGTCGAACACTCCATGGTTGGTCGCCGCCGGGAGCTGCAGGCTGGGCAGATCCAGCACACCCTGGCTCACCGCCGGTAGCTGCAGACTGCACAAGTTCGACATCCCATGGTTCGCCGCCGGGAGCTCGAGGCCGCAGGGTGGGTTCACGGTCGGGAGCTGCAGACGGAAGGGCGCGTTTGCCGCTTGCGGCAGAGACGACGTCGACGCCACAGCCACCGTGGCGAGGTCTGCCTCCTTCTTGGCTACCCTGGGGGCGTCGTGGCTGCTGCTGTTGCCGGACAACACCACCGATGACGAGGAGGAGGAGGGCATCAGGAAGTTGTCCTGGACGTCGTCGGACGGCGACAGGTAGAAGTCGCCGGCTGCCGGCACCGGGCATGCTCTGGCCGCGCGGCCGTTGCCGCCGGGCCTCTGCTTCATCTCCTCCATCTCAAAGGCTCTCTGCTCCAGCTCCTTGAGTGGCGTGGCCTTCCGGTACACCTTGCACAGCACCGTGTCCTCCTTGGGCGGCGCGGCTCCAGTGTCGGGGTCGGGGAGGCGGTACTCGTTCATGACCCAGTCCGTCTTGGTGCCCCGCGGTGCGCGGCCCTGGTAGAAGACGAGCGTCTTCTTGAGCCCGATGACCCGCTTGGGGTCGCCGGTGCTCCGGATGGCCCTGTCCGACCCCGTCGCCTTCCAGAACCCCCGCTCCGTCGTCCGGTTCGGCCGCCCGCCGCTCCCCGCCTTCCGGTCACGCGGCACAAAGAAGTACCATTCCCTCTCCCCGATCTTTGCGATCCCTGAACATCCACACGCACATCTCTGTCATCTAGCTGCTCATACATACATCGATCGATCGATCACTGTGACAATGCTCTTGTATGTACGTACCGGGAAGATCCCAGGGATCGTGGCGGTAGATGTTGAGGGTGCCGATGATGTCGAAGTGGAGCTTCTTGCCGAGGGCGACGCGGGAGAGGTAGAAGCCGAGGAGCTCCTCCTCCGTGGGGTGGAACCGGAAGCCGGGGAGGTCCTGATCGACCTCCATGGTCGGCGACGCCGCTGCTGCCATTGCCATTGCTCGCTGCTGCTCTGCTCGATCTACTTGCAGCTTACTGGCTTGTACTTGTCTTGTTGCTGCAGTGCTGCTTCAGTGCAGTGGCTGGATGATGAAGGCGGTGGTGGTGGCCGGCGTCGGAGTGGTTTATATAGAGCCTCAAAGTGATATGCCAACCTACGCGTTTTCCTGCAGAAAAGGGGGTCGCAGTTTCTTCGCATCGGAGAAAGCGACCGGTGCTCTAGCTCGGTACGCAAGATCGAATTGATTTGTGCCGGCTTAACTTATCACTAAATTAATCACTGCCTTACTCAATTTAAATTTGGTGTTTGCAGACTCGTCAAGTCACACAGATTGACTCCTTTTCGTCATCCTTTTGCGGCTTAGACATCCCGAGACTGCAGTATTTATCTTGTGCCACTCTCCATTTTGAAAACCTAAAGGCTAGGACTTTCAGCCAAAATAAATAAAATAGTGGTAGGTTTGCTTCTCCAAAGATTGCTACTCTCCATTTTGGAAAGCATTGGACTGGCAATCAATGTTGAGGATATCGCTTATCGTTCGCGTCTCGGTCGAGATTAATCAGAAATCGGGCCGATTACTCGATTTTATCGATCAACTATTAATCGGTCATTTTTTTTGCAAATCTCATATTCCCAACAATAAAATATGCTAGTACATTCTTCACCAAAATAATATTGGACAAAAGTGTTAACTTGATTTCTAGCCTTTGAATCCTCATATAATGACAAACAAAATAGGACAACGGTACATCTTACGTTACAAGGTCCACAAAACACAAATAAACATAGTTTTCGCAAACATAGTGCTATGAATCGACCCGATTTACCAATAGATTTCTGATAAATCGCTGGTCAGAGTGATAAATTGGCTCAAACGATAAATGGTGAAGATAAGGCATAATCTTATCTGTCACCCCGAGTAGCGATAAATCGCTGAACCAAAAGATTTTTTCAACAGTGCTGGCAATGACTACTTCAGTGCACTTTCCGTGTTTACCTTGCATCTGTAGATATACTGTTCAACGGCTTGACCCTAGTATATTGCAACAATGAAAATGTTAGGGTGTGTTTGGTAGTCTACGACCCCCTAAACATGCGCAGTGGATGAAAGAAAACCCTATTTTGTTGCCCACGCGAGGCGCTGGTCCGCATGTGCACGAAACTTAAACCCCCCTAGAGCCTTGCTCGCTATTAAATGGTTGAAGTGGTCGTTTCCGTGGAGCCACTCTAAGGCGGTGGGGGAGGGGGGGGGGGGGGTACGCGGATGCATGCATAGAGATGGCGCGACACAAAAATCTAGATGCGTGGGATGGCATGCACTCGTCTTACCCCCTTTTATTCTACTAGCTTCCTCTCATAGAATCAGTCTCACCCCCGTCCTTGGCAGCCGTGTGGCTTAGCCCACAACAGCCTCGGGAGGCGACGAGATGGTAGTGAGAAGAGGGGCGACTCGAGATCTGAGATGGGGAGAGGAAATCAGCGGCAGCGCAAAGGAAGGGTGCTTCTAGGGATTGCCATCGTTTTTGACTTTTCTCGGGTTGTTGGAACATATGGATGCATAGAAATATGGCAAGACCTTCAAGAATAGAAATCACCGATTGAGTTCCTGGAAACTCAACTGGAGCAAGATCTTCTCAACTGCATAACTAAAGCAAAGAATGTTGAGTGCCTTATCAATGGATTGCATCTTTGAACTGATTTACTTCTAGGCTTCTTCCTTTGCTTTTCCCATGTTAGAGAAAACGGGAGCTGGATACTACGTTAGTGATCTAAAACGTTTTACAATAGTTTACAGAAGTACTATTTTCTTTGCTTTATTTTCTTCCAGTTTTTGTTTGTAATAAACATTTGTTTTATTAACAGAAATTCACCATAGAACGATCATTTTAGAGTCTCCGCATAAAGAAAAGTTAGAGCAGCCACCATAGGTCAAGATTTTCAATTACTTCTTTCCAATGGCTGCACTGTACATCTGATTAACAGTCCAAACACACAGCAATAAAAGGCGTTCTCGGACTAATTTTCTATTGTATGCACCACTCAATGCAGAGCCGGAGGGTTTAGAGGGTTCACACATCCTTTTCGGGAAATTCTCAAGCGGATGAAAAGGAAGCCCTTTTAAACTTTGATGTAAAAATAAATAGATAGGCTGCTTCCCTCATGAGGCTGTCAAGTAACACTGATTGCAGTTTATTTTTTTAGTTGCAGAGGATTATTGTTGAATTAGGCGCCTCCACGTCGTTCATCATCTGGAAACACATGACTCGACTGCCTGTCCACGTCAACGGGAAATTGGACCTGGTATAAACCTAGCCGGTTGGATCATTTCCATTGTCCATGCTGCTCGCCATTTCTGCTTTCTCCTCGGAGTTGGTGTTAGACTGTATTTACATGTGTATATTGTAACGTTGTATACCACCTCATTATATATATATGTGATAGGCCACCCCTAGAGGGGTGTGCCGGTTCCCCAAAGCCTATTGTCTTACATGGTATCACGCTAGGTTACGTCCGCTTCCGCCTAAAAACCCTAAACCGCCGCCGCCTCCGTCACCGCCACCGCCGCCGCCGTCGCCCGACTGCTATGACGTCCGCCGCTGCGTCCGGCTCCACCGCCACCGGTTTTCTGCCGGCCTCCCTCACGGCACTTCTCTCGAGGCCGCTGGATGCCGCCTCCCTTCAGGCGCCGATTGGGACACGGAGCGTCGGCTCCCTCTTCGCGCTTCCGCCGGCTGCTACTTCGCCCGGGCAGGCGCTTGTGGCCCACACCGCCGCCGCCCCGTCAACCGCGGCTGTCGCGCTCTCGGCCACTGCGTCGCTGGTGGCGGAGGACGTCGCGCTGGCAGGCTTCGCGGCGCCAACCGCGGCCATCGCGCCCTCTGTCACCGCGCCGGCTGCCCCTCCGACTGTCTCCACGGTGTTCTCACCTCAGCCAGTCTCCTCGATGGGATCGCAGCCGCCGCCGCCGCCGTTTCACTTCGGCCATCTCATCACCATCAAGTTGTCGTCGGACAATTACATCTTCTGGCGCGCGCAGGTTCTTCCGCTTCTTGGGAGTCACTACCTGCTTGGCTATGTCGACGGCTCTCTCCCTTGCCCTCCTGCGCTGGTTGACAGCGTGCATGGTCCGGTCTATAATCCGGCTCACCGTGTCTGGACAGGGCAGGATCAGGCGAACCTCTCCTCCATCCAGGGGTCGCTCTCTCCGGCTGTTGCTGGGCTTGTTGTCTTCGCCAAGACGTCCCACGAGGCATGGACTATTCTTGAGCGCTCGTTTGCAGCACAGTCGCAGGCTCGTGTATCTGGGCTCCGTCGCCAACTTGAGGAGTGTCAGAAGCTTGACTCCACCGCCACTGAGTTCTACAACAAAGTCAAGAGTCTCGCCGACACGCTGGCCTCCATTGGACAGCCCCTCACCGACTCCGAGTTCAACTCGTTTATTGTCAATGGTCTTGATGAGGAGTATGACGCCCTAGTCGAGATCATCAATGAGAGGGGCAACTCCACGCCCATGCCAACACACGAGGTCTTTTCACGCCTCCTGCTTACTGAGCAACGAGTCGAGACGCGCCGATCCAGGGGCAACGGCGCCCTCTCGGCAAACGCCGCCACCAAGGGTGGTCGCTTCTCTGCTTCATCCAGGGCTCCTTCGGGGCAGTCACCACCACCCGCCTCGGCCCCTCCTCCTACTGCGACGCTACCAGGGGCTGGCGGTCCACGTGTGTGCCAGCTTTGTGGTCGCGATGGGCACTGGGCCTCGAAGTGTCACAAGCGCTTCCAGCGGGGTTTTCTTGGTCTTGGCAATGACGGGAAGGATACACGCAACTTTGCTCGTCAGGTCGCCATGGCTGATCGTCCGCCGCCGCAGAAGCCACAGGGACACACTCAGTCCTACTCCATTGATCTCCACTGGTACATGGACTCTGGGGCGACAGAGCACCTGACCAGTGAGATGGGGAAGCTTCACACTCGTGAACCCTACCATGGCTTCTCACTAGACATGCCAATAGGAGTCTTCAACTTCGCAATGTTCTTCAAGTTCCATCTGTGACACGTAATCTTCTTTCAGTTCCTAAACTCACTCGTGATAATAATGTGCTTTGTGAATTTCATCCTTTTGATCTTTTTATTAAGGATCGGGGCACGAGGGACATTCTTCTTAGTGGGCGGCTCTGCCAAGGTCTCTATCGTCTGGAGCATCCTGGCGTCGCTCGCGTCTTCAGTGGAGTTCGGGTATCTCCGTCACAGTGGCATGCTCGTCTTGGTCACCCGGCCACACCTATTGTCCGGCATGTTTTGCGTCGTCATGAGCTTCCTAGTGTGTCTAGTAATAAAGATGTAGCAGTGTGTGATGCTTGTCAGCAGGGGAAGAGTCATCAACTTCCTTTTTCGGAGTCCAGTCGTGAGGTGAAACATCCTTTAGAACTTGTGTTTTCAGATGTATGGGGTCCTGCTCAGACTTCTGTTAGTGGTCATAATTATTATATCAGTTTTGTTGATGCTTACAGCCGCTTTACCTGGCTTTATCTTATCAAACGTAAATCTGATGTGTTTGACATTTTTGTTCAGTTCCAAAAACATGTTGAACGTCTTCTCAAGCACAAAATTGTTCATGTTCAGTCGGACTGGGGTGGCGAGTATCGCAACCTCAACTCCTTCTTTCAGTCGCTTGGGATCACTCACCGTTTAGCATGTCCACATACACATCAGCAGAATGGTTCAGTAAAACGTAAGCATCGTCACATTGTTGAAGCTGGTCTGACTCTTTTGGCCCATGCATCTGTTCCGTTTCGTTTTTGGAGTGATGCTTTCACCACTGCATGTTTTCTCATCAATCGTACTCCCACTCGTGTTTTGAATATGAAGACTCCCATTGAAGTTCTCCTTAATGAACAACCGGACTACACCTTTCTCAAGGTGTTTGGGTGTGCTTGCTGGCCCCATCTCCGTCCATATAACAAGCGTAAGCTCGAATTTCGTTCCAAGAAGTGTGTTTTTCTTGGTTATAGCTCTCTTCATAAAGGATACAAATGTCTTCATGTTCCCACTAATCGTGTCTACATCTCTCGGGATGTTGTGTTTGATGAGCATGTTTTTCCCTTTGCCAAACTCCCTGTGTCCACTACCGAGCCACCTGTCATGCATTCATCCTCTGTTGCTTATGACCAATTTGATGATGTTGCATATTCTCCTCTATTGTTGCCTAACCATGGTGCAGGTACTGGTCGTGGGGCTCGTTTGGAGATTCTGGAAGCGCCATCTTCCTCTTCGTCGCCATCGCCTTCATCCTCGGCACCTTCTGTTGTGCATAAGGAGCACATGGCGCCCCTGCATGGCCTCGGTTTCCGTGCTCATGCACGGCCGATCGACGTCCTGACCCGGTCGCCTCTGGCTTCTGGGCTGCCTTCGTCATCGTCGCGCCCTGCAACCCCGCCGACTGGGCCGGCCTCCTCGGTCCCCGTCTCGCCCAGGGCGTCGGGGCAGTCATCACCAGGCCTGGCCTCGCCCGCCCCTGCGTCGCCCAGGGTGTCTGGGTCCTTCTCACCAGGGCCGGCCTCGCCTGCTCTCGCCTCGCCAAGGCCGTCTAGGCCGGTGTCACCGGAGCTGGCCTCGCCCACCCTCGGTTCGCCCATGGCCTCTGAGCCCCTGTCGTCGGGTCAGTCTTCGCCATGCAGCCCGGAGTCGTCTGTCCCGAGCTCGCCTGAGGTGATTCCTGCATCTCCGGCGACCGTCACGTCTCCGTCACCTTCGCCTCCGCCGGCTCCTGCTGCTGCTCTACGTCCACATACACGCAGTCGGAGTGGCATTTTTCAGCCTAAGCAACGTCACGATGGCACAGTTGCTTGGTTAGCGGCGTGCATGTCTGCTGCTCTCGCAGATCCATCCTCTGAGCCACGCACGTATCAAGCTGCTATGCGCATTCCTCATTGGAGAGAGGCCATGGAGCAGGAGTATCAAGCGCTTCTTCGCAATCAGACATGGACTCTTGTTCCTCCACAATCACGGGTAAATGTCATTGATTCCAAATGGGTTTTCAAAGTGAAGAGGCATTCTGATGGGTCCATTGAGCGCTATAAGGCTCGTCTGGTTGCTCGTGGTTTTCGACAGCGTTTTGGACTTGACTATGAAGACACCTTCAGTCCAGTGGTCAAGCCTACTACCATCAGACTTCTTCTCTCTCTGGCTGTTACTCGAGGTTGGTTTCTTCGTCAGCTTGATGTTCAAAATGCTTTTCTTCATGGTGTCTTGGCGGAGGAGGTTTACATGCGCCAGCCTCCGGGTTTCTCTGATCCGGATCGCCCTGATCATCTCTGTCGTCTGTCCAAGGCAATTTATGGTCTGAAGCAGGCTCCTCGTGCTTGGCATGCTCGTCTTGCAATGACTCTTCGTGCTCATGGTTTTGCATCATCAACTGCTGACTCCTCATTGTTTCTTCTTCAAAGGCCTGAGGTTACTATGTACTTGTTGGTCTATGTAGATGATATCATTTTGGTCAGCTCCTCTCAGTCGGCTGCTACTGCGCTTGTTCGCTCACTTGGTGCTGATTTTGCGGTCAAGGACCTTGGAAAGCTTCATTACTTTCTTGGTGTGGAGGTTACTTCTCGTGCTGCTGGCCTTGTTATGACGCAGAAGAAGTACTCTCTGGATTTGTTGCAGCGAGCTGGGATGCTTAAGTGCAAACCGACGACTACACCCATGTCTACCACTGATAAGCTCAATGCTGTTGATGGTGTGCTTCTTTCTTCTTCTGATGCGACCGAGTACCGGAGTATTGTTGGTGGGCTCCAGTACTTGACGATCACGCGACCAGACATTTCCTATGCTGTTAACCGAGTCTGCCAGTATCTGCAGTCACCCCGTGACACTCATTAGTCTGCTGTTAAGCAGATTTTGCGCTATATTCGTTTCACGGTGGCTCATGGTTTGCATATTCGGCCGTCTGACTCTGGTTGTCTTTCAGCATATTCTGATGCAGACTGGGCTGGCAATCCGGATGACAGGCGATCCACGGGGGGTTATGCTGTCTTCTTTGGCTCTAACCTGATTGCCTGGAGTGCTCGGAAACAGGCTACTGTCTCGCGTAGCAGTACTGAGGCTGAGTATAAGGCTGTGGCCAATGCCACGTCAGAGATTATCTGGGTACAGTCCTTGCTTCAGGAGTTAAGTATACCCCAATCACAGCCTCCTGTTCTTTGGTGTGATAACATCGGTGCTACATACCTTTCTGCAAATCCGGTATTCCATGCCCGAACGAAACACATTGAAGTTGACTATCACTTTGTGCGTGAACGTGTCTCTCAGAAGCAACTACAGATCAAGTTTATTTCTTCCAAGGATCAACTTGCTGACATCTTCACCAAGCCATTGCCTTTGCCACAGTTTGAGACTTGCAGGCGCAATCTTACCCTTCTAGATTCATTAGAAAGTGGCTAAGATTGAGGGAGAGTGTTAGACTGTATTTACATGTGTATATTGTAACGTTGTATACCACCTCATTATATATATATGTGATAGGCCACCCCTAGAGGGGTGTGCCGGTTCCCCCAAAGCCTATTGTCTTCCAGTTGGCCACATATCCATACATATTCAAGCGTAACCTTGTGTTTTTCTTGACTAACCTAGTGTAAGAGATTGTCCGTTGATCAAGGAACCCTATACCATGCAGTGAGTCCAGACCAAGGAGAATGACGAAAAGTATCTCGGCGATTTCCGATCGCCGGTGACCCTATACCATGCAGTGCAGATTGCCAGAAAAGCTTAGGTCATGACTCTATCAATGTTGTCTAGGATAGGTTTGTGTGCCTGCCATTGTCCTTTTGGTCATCTTGACCGACTTTGGTCATCTTGACCACTAGTGTGAGGAACCCAAGCCAAGCTAGTACGCTCGGTTGAAGCTTGCCGGGCCGAAAATGTGAACGCTTGACCTGGAGACTAGAAATTCGTCGTCGTCGTCGTCGTCTCATCCATGCGATGCAAGATGCAAGATGGATCACTTGCGTCGGCTAGCTTAATAATCAACGGCGCCAGAAGGAACGTGTAGTGCGTAGTAGTTAGGCAAATGCCCTAGAATCCATGACGCCATGACTCGTTCTTCTGGGTGCGTGGAGCTCATGCATCCGTTCGGCAGCGAGTACTGTGGACCGGAACGTAGAGAGCAGACCGCCGGGATACCACAGAATGCCACAGCCATGTTGACCGCCGCACAACGGGCCACTGTGCGGGCTGCATTTTCTGCGGTTTGGCCAAGAAACTGCGGTCCTCGCTTCGGCCTCGACCTCCTTTTTTCCTGTTGAAATTAAGGAGTTTCAATGGTAGTACGGTCGTCACACTAACCAGCAGACAGGAGGTCGTGGTCGTGTGATGTCGGAGTAGCGGAAGCCTCTTCCAATTTCTCGTTGTTTTCTCCACGACCGATTCAGCGAGCAAATGAACAAAACAGAGCCCGAATTTTCCAAGTGCTTCATTCGTTCTTCAGTTTAGACTAGTATAATGCTACATTACGTGGTCTCCTCTACATGCGTTTCAGCTTGACTGGAAAAAATGTGGAGATCAAATTAGCTGCAGCTGCTGCGCACCTTTGGTTATCTTCTACAGTATAGTATAGTACGTACGTGGAGGAAAGAAATGTTGGCGACAATGGTGCTGCGGTCACCGGAGACCTCGGGGTGGACGACGCCGTGTGAAACAAATTTGTTGATTTCACCCAGCCCCGTCAGGTCACCACTGTTCCGCAGATGTGGTGGACATGTGTGCCTGTGATTTTCCGCTGCATCCCGCGTCCCAACCAGAACCGGATCCTCTAACATAGAAACATGGAGAAGGAAAGTACAATGCTAGCCCAGTGTAAAATAAAGAAGGTAAGTTAGGGACTGTTAGTAGGTAGTTAGTAGATTGTTTACGTTTGGTATTTACTGTAGATATAGATAATTTAAATTAATTTTGTTTCATCGTCAATTTGTTTTATGTAATTACTATAAATGTATACAGCAGATCATCACTTTGCAAATTAATTTAAATCGTTTTAGCCATAATCATATGGATAGAAAGAAGGGAAGTTAGAATATCATAGCTTCTATAACTTTTCCTCTCAATGTTAGAGCATCTCCAGCCGCGCCCCCAACACGGCCTCCCCAGGTGATTTTTTCGTGCCGGCGCCGAAAAAATGGCCCAGTCGCGCCCCCAGGAGCCCGTTTTTCGCCGGCTTGGGCCGAAATCAGTGCCGGCGCACCCAGATCGAACCCGGCACACTGGGGGCGCCCGGGGGCGCCGGGGCGAGTGTTTTGGCGCGAAACAGCCGCGGGCCCGCCGAGTCAGCAAGACGGCCGCTTCGTCGCCCTCATCGCCTCGGTTCCCGCGGGAATCAATGCCAAGACTGTCGCGCTGCCGCCGACGGTCAGCCTTGCCATTGATTCCTCATCACGGGCGGCGCGTCATGGGGCGGCGCGGCGACGCCTCCCCTCCCGCCACGCGTACACACGGGCGCGGCTATATAAGCCGGTGGCCTCCCTCGCCTCTGGCCACACTAGCCCTAGCCGCCGAGCTCTCCCTCTCCCGTGCGCCCACGCCGACGCTTCTTCCCTCTCTCTCCCTCACTCCGACACCCGATGGCCATGCGTTTCCCTGGTGATGCGGCGGCGGCCAACGGCTTCGGTCGCCGCTCGCTCCACGATTGGGAGTCGTGGCTCCTGTTCGGGGCCAACATCCCGGCGCCGCCGGGCATGCGCGCCGGGCCGACGGGGTGGAGGCTCAGCAACGGGGGAGTGCCCATTCCCCCGTTGCCCGATGTTGAGGCGTGCCCCGCCTACTTCGCCGCCGAGATCGATCGCGTGCGCGCCTCCCTCACCGACGAGCAGCTCGCCCTTCCCCAGTATGCCACTGACAACCACGCGGCGTGGGCGGCGTACTTCAAACGCCACCAGGAGCAGAGGCTGGTGTCCACCAATGGGGCGCCGGTGGTGGGCGGCGTGAAGAACAGCGAGGGGCGGCGTGTGTGGTGGGGCGCCCCCAGCCGCACGCTTGACGGCGTGCTGTCGTACCTTGAGGGCGGCAACGAACCGCTGCTGGCATACCCTCCCACGGCAGCCGCCCCGGCCTACCGCCGGCGCGTCGGGCAATGGATGCCCAGGAGGTTCGGTTCCTCCTCGTCTTCCTCCTCGCACTCCTCCTCCCGCTCTTCTTCCCACTCCTCCGGCTCTCCGGCGTTGCTCGGCGTCAAGGCCGAGCCCGCAGCGGAGACGCCGCTCGGCCGGCGCACTCGCAGCACCGGCATCGTCATAAACGAGGGCGGCCAGCGCACGTCGTCGTCGGCTCCTCCGCGCTTCGTCAAGCCAAGAGACGGAGCCGGTGCTTCCCGCCGTGAAGACGAAGCACGGCGACGTGGAGCTCGACGACGAGGCGGTCCTGAAATGGGCGCGCAAGGACTACCTCAAGATGGAGATGGAGCGCCAGTGTGCCGACCTGCAGCGCTTTGAGCAGCGCCGCCGGGGCCGCGACGAAGGAGGCGCCGTCGTCCTCGACGACAGCGACGACGACGACGCGCCGCCACCGCCACTGGTCCGTCATGGCAACGCCGGGCAGGGGTCCAGCAGGGGCGGCCGCGTCAAGGAGGAGAAGGCCGCCGCCGATGACGACGGCGACGACGGCGTCGCCGCGTTCAGCGACTTCTTCTCCCCTTAGTTGTAGTTTAGGCTTTTTTTAAATAAATTTGCTATGTAAACCGCGAACATGTCTAATATATGCCTAAGTTTGCTGAATTTTAGCCGAGTTTAACCGAACTTTGCCGAATGTTTTTTTTTTTAATTTAGATGGTGTCTGGGGGCGGCCCTGGGGTCAGCCCTGGGGTCGGCGACTGGGAATCAACTCGCCCCCAGAACATTTTTTTGGAGATAAATACATTCGCGGTCACTGAAGTTGAGATCAAAGCACATTATGGTCACTATACTTCAGAATACGCTCAATACGGTCATTGAATATGAGTTACGGTGATTATATGGTCACTACTTCACCGTAGAGCATCGTATTTTGCTCAGTTGACCAGTCAAATAGTCTAGAGCAGCGCTTACTCTATGGGTCCCACATGTCAGTGAGTATCAGAAAGAAACAAAGAAAAATAGATGAGTGCAAGGCTGGCGATTCGAACTTGCGACCCAGGCGAAATAAAAATCACGCGCTAACAACCAGGGACGTCGTCGTTATTGTGCTAATAGCCGTCGGCTGAGTATATGTGCTTCATGTTTTTTTTATTTGCTATGCGTTCTTTTTTCATTTGTGCTGTGCGCGTGTGTGGTAATTTTTTATTTAGAATTTTGCTATAAGTGTGTATGGTGTGTGTATGCGTGCGGCCTATACGTGATGTCTATGGAGACAAGAACCAGTGCCATGCTCGACAAGCTGGACAACGCCGGCGTCTTGATGTCGTGACGCGCCTCGCCACGGCCAACCCCTTCGTTCTCAAGGCACGCATGTTTTTCTTGTGCTCGCTGCCTGCTGCGGTCAACGTGTTCCTACTCGACATGCTCTGCATCAAATGTGCTACTGCATGGAGTCGTGCTCGCGCGTGAACCGCTCTTGATCACCTACTGAATCAGCTCCACGAAGAACCTCGTCGCCTTGCCACCATGGCCCTAGCACTCGCCCTACCACTTGTGCCTCCTGTCGTTGGCTGTCTCGTCTCCCCACCATCCGAGTCTGAGAAGCTCTCGTCGCCCACCATCGTCATGCATGCAGCCGCCTACGTAGACACCTCATACGGTAGGACTAGAGGCAGCTCGTGGGTACTCGTACGTGCTTGTGTGCTCGCGTATGGTCCCCTGGTGCTCTAAGGCTGTGGTCGTGATCGTTTCATCTCCGGTCCGTTGTTGAGCAATGACGATAAAGAGATGCTCCAAGAGATGGCGCAGGACGCAGTTGTGGGCAAGTTCTTCGTCCTCGCAGATGGCGCACACCTCCATGCATCCTAAGTGTGTGCATGCATGTGCGTTGTTGTGCGTGGCCGCATAGGTGTTGTGCCCGTGGGTGCGTGCTGTGCATGCGTGCTGTGCATGCGCGTGTGTGCATGCATCGGTGCATGCTTGTGTTTTTACTTAAAAGAAAAAAGATCACAGTGGTTATCCTCCATAGATTGCAGCCAATAGATCAAGGGTTCGAATTCCCACCGCTGCGCGGTGGTTTTTTTATTTGTTTATTTCGGCATCAGATAGGACCCACATGCAGACTATTTGACCGGTCCACAAAGTGCCATGCGGATAGAATACGGTGCTCTACGGTGAAGCAGTGACCATATAATCATCCCAAGTCATATTCAGTGACCGTATTGAGCATATTCTAAAGTACAGTGACTATAGTGTGCTTTGACCTCAACTTTAGTGACCATCAGTGTATTTATTTCGGCATCAGATAGGACCCACGTGCAGACTATTTGACCGGTCCACAAAGTGCCATGCGGATAGAATACGGTGCTCTACGGTGAAGCAGTGACCATATAATCATTTCAAGTCGTATTCAGTGACCGTATTGAGCGTATTCTGAACTACAGTGACCGTAGTGTGCTTTGACCTCAACTTTAGTGACCATCAGTGTATTTATCTCTTTTTTTTTGCATCGGCTCGCCCCAGACGGCGATTTTACGCGTCCCGTAGGGGGCCAACGGCCTACGTAGCACCAATACGGCGACACCGATACGGTGATACGGGTACGGCGATACGGGATACGGCAATTTCTAGAAACAGCAATACGGCGATACGGCAAGCATATATAGATAATAATAAAATGACATGTAATAAAACCAACATAATAGAATATGTGAGATGAGATCAAAATACCGCCTCACTGATTGCCTGATTGCTTCCATGCCTTCTTTCTTTTCACTTTTGAATGATCATCCAGGCCCTCGACTCCTCAATTCCTCATGGTGTATGCAAAATAGAAAATACTTTCTCCGTTCCTAAATATTTGTCTTTTAGAGATTTGAAATGGACTACCACAAACGAATGTATATAGACATGTTTTAGAGTGTAGATTCACCCATTTTGCTTCGTATGTAGCCACTTGTTGAAATCTCTAGAAAGACAAACATTTAGAAACGGAGGAAGTACATCACATGATAGTAGATTTGATAATATGAAACAGACAATCATGAAAATTGAAAAGGTTGTAAACAAGTTGGCTTGTAGCAGTAGCATACCAAATGATGAAATGAATATAAACTTCCTTGTTCTCAGCCTCCAACAAGTTTCAATTCTAAATTCTCAATGGCCATAGACAAATAATGCAAAAGTTCTCAATGGCTACTCCGCGCAGATGACATGGTGTATACTTGTATCTTCTTCCCTAGCAATGGGAGGCAACAGCAATATCAGCAAGTAATTTTACCCCACAAACATCAACAACCAGCAAGCCAACAACATCAACTAGCAATTTTATCCAACAAGCATCATCCTTAGCGAGCACTTTTATCCAACCAACATTAGCTAGCAGGAACAGATCGAACTATTACTAGAGTATACACCTATGAGCTATGACTATGAGAGTGCTATTACTGCCTACATAAACGGATCAACGATACATAAAGCCAGCAGTAGACAAGCCCCAAGCATACATCAATGGATCAACCATACATCAGTACAACATCGGGGCTCGGGTGTTTACCTTGTGTCGCCGGCGGAGAAGAGCAGAAGAGAGTCAGAGATGCGATTCCAGGAAGTTGGGGGGGGGGGGGGGGGCGGCGCCGGCGAGCCACTCCAGGCGGCGGCGCCGGCGAGCCACTGCTGGTTGTGGCGGCGGCGGCGGCGGTGGCGCCCTCGATCCCTTTCTAGTGAGTGGTGACAACAGGGTGCGAGAGAACTAGGTTTAGTCGACCCATCGTGGGCTATTGGGCTCGCTCGGGGCTGCCTTGGCGTGTCCCAGCCGTGTCTCGCGCGTTTCACAGCCGTATCGACATTTTTTTTCTTTTCTTTTTAAATCAAAAAAAGGATACTTCTGGGATACCCGTATCTAAGCCGTATCTGGCGTATCGGGGTATCGGTGGCGTACGGGACGGTGATACAGAGATTTCTGCCGTATCGGTGCTTCGTAGCCAACGGCTGGAGATGCTCTTAGAGGATTCGGTTCCCTCCAACCGGGCAACTCACTGACAGCGGCCATGCATGCATGGACTTTCCGTCAACGCAGCGACGACCAACTGTCAAGTCTCGGAGTCCTCCACTCGATCGTCGCACAGAGGACCAACTAGACTCGGGACCCTCCAAAAGTTTCTTAAACTAAATAGGTTGCGATTTGCTGCGAAATTGAGTCAAGTTAATGCCCCAATAGGCAATAGCTTCATGGACCAGATGTGCACCATCAAGTGGGGCTTTTAGTACGGAAGGTCGATGGTTGTGTGGTGGACAATACTATAATGTTCTCTTTTCGGACGCGTAGCTAAGCTCCGTGTAGCGTTGACACAACCTTTCAAGCTACAAACTTCGAGCATCTGGAGCAGGGACAGGGAATCTTCAATCATGGACAGTTTCCGCGTTTCGACGCCATAATCGATGCGACTACACGTACGGTGGTGGGGAAAGGAATCTATTCCAAGTGGCACCGCGTTGCTCCAAGAGACGTGCAATCAGTTTTTTTTTTTGAGGGATGAAAAACTGCTTTACTCATCAAACTCCACATGAAGTGGAATACAAACTTGGTCGTGTGAAACGCCAAACCAGACATGGCGACACAGACCTCTAGATAGTGCGAACTTTGCTAAGCGATGTGCTTCATAATTAACAACACGGCTTTCAAAAGAAAAATTACAAGATAACGTAGCGGCTTTGATATTGATCTCGCTAATAACTGCGTCATAAACACCCCTTGCCCTTCTGTTGATATCTAGCACGACCTGACGGCAGTCCGAGGCCACGGTGAACTGGTGGATGCCCAAATCCTCCGCCAGGGACAGGGCTTCCCGGCATGCTATCGCTTCCAAAATAGGGGGGTCATAAACTCCTTCAACCACAAGAGTCGAGCTTCCAACGAAATTTCCACCTTCATCTCTGCAGACAGCCACATCAGAACCCCCTCTTCTTGCACGCACACCCGCATCGACATGGATTTTGTGATGACCCACAGGTGGCTTCTTTTGTCTTGCATGGCCTGGCAATGGCGTCGTGGCATTCCTGTTGGAAATATGCCCTAGAGGCAATAATAAAAGGATTATTATTATATTTCCTTGTTCATGTTAATTGTCTTTATTCCTGCTATAATTGTATTATCCAGAAATCGTAATACACGTGTGAATACATAGACCATAATATGTCACTAGTAAGCCTCTACTTGACTAGCTCGTTGATATACAGATAGTCATGGTTTCCTGACTATGGACATTAGATGTCGTTGATAACGGGATCACATCATTAGGAGAATGATGTGATGGACAAGACCCAATCCTAAGCATAGCACAAGATCGTGTAGTTCGTTTTGCTAGAGCTTTTCCAATGTCAAGTATCTTTTCCTTAGACCATGAGATCGTGTAACTCCCGGATACCGTAGGAGTGCTTTGGGTGTATCAAATGTCGCAACGTAACTGGGTGACTATAAAGGTACACTACAGGTATCTCCGAAAGTGTCTGTTGGGTTGACACGGATCGAGACTGGGATTTGTCACTCCGTATGATGGAGAGGTATCTCTGGGCCCACTCGGTAATGCATCATCACAATGAGCTCAAAGTGACCAAGTGTTTGGTCACGGGATCATGCATTACGGTATGAGTAAAGTGACTTGCCGGTATCGAGACTGAACGAGGTATTGGGATACCGATGATCGAGTCTCGGGCAAGTAACGTACCGTTTGACAAAGGGAATTGTATACGGGGTTGATTGAGTCCTCGACATCGTGGTTTATCCGATGAGATCATCGAGGAGCATGTGGGAGCCAACATGGGTATCCAGATCTCGCTGTTAGTTATTGATCGGAGAGCCGTCTCGGTCATGTCTGCGTGTCTCCCGAACCCGTAGGGTCTACACACTTAAGGTTCGGTAACGCTAGGGTTATTAGGAAGACTTGTATGTGATTATCGAATGTTGTTCGGAGTCCCGGATGAGATCCCGAACGTCACGAGGAGTTCCGGAATGATCCGGAGGTGAAGATTTATATATGGGAAGTCGTCATACGGTCACCGGAAAGTTTCGGGGGCATATCGGTATTGTACCGGGGCCACCGGAGGGGTTCCGGGGGTCCACCGGGAGGGGCCACCTCTCTTGGAGGGCCTCATGGGCCGTAGTGGGCAGGGGAACCAGCCCCTGGAGGGCTGGGCGCGCCCCCCCCTTGGGCCCATGCGCCTAGGGTTGGGAGGAAACCCTAGTGGGGGCGCCCCCCTTGCTTGGGGGGCAAGCCCCCTCCCTTGGTCGCCCCCCCTCTAGATCTCATCTAGAGGGGGCCGGCCCCCTTCCCCCGTCCCCTATAAATAGAGGGGCGAGGGGAGGGCTGCACACAACATCCAAGGCGCAGCCCCTCCTCTCCCCAACACCTCTCCTCCTCCGTTAAGAGCTTGGCGAAGCCCTGTCGGAGTACTGCCTCTCCACCACCACCACGCCGTCGTGCTGCTGCTGGAGCCTTCTTCCTCAACCTCTCCTTTCCCCTTGCTGAATCAAGAAGGAGGAGACGTCATCCGCTCCGTACGTGTGTTAAACGCGGAGGTGCTGTCCGTTCAGCACTTGGTCATCGGGATTTGGATCACGGCGAGTACGACTCCATCATCCCTGTTCTCTTGAACGCTTCCGCTCGCGATGTACAAAGGTATGTAGATGCACTCCTATCACTTGTTGCTTAAATGAACTCATAGATGGATCTTGGTGAAATTGTAGGAAAAATTTTATTTTCCGCAACGTTCCCCAACAGTGGCATCATGAGCTAGGTCTATGTGTAGTTCTCTATTGCACGAGTAGAACACAAAACTGTTGTGGGCGTAGATCTTGTCAACTTGCTTGCCGCTACTAGTCTTATTTTGCTTCAGCGGTATTGTGGGATGAAGCGGCCCGGACCGACCTTACACGTACACTTACGTGAGACAGGTTCCACCGACTGACATGCACTAGTTGCATAAGGTGGCTAGCGGGTGTCTGTCTCTCCCACTTTAGTTGGAGCGGATTCGATGAAAAGGGTCCTTATGAAGGGTAAATAGAAGTTGACAAAAAATCACGTTGTGGTTATTCGTAGGTAAGAAAACGTTCTTGCTAGAACCCAATTGCAGCCACGTAAAAGATGCAACAACAATTAGAGGACGTCTAACTTGTTTTTGCAGCAATTGTCTTGTGATATGATATGGCCAAAAGTTGTGATGAATGATGAATGATATATTGTGATGTATGAGATCATGTTCTTGTAATAGGAATCACGACTTGCATGTCGATGAGTATGACAACCGGCAAGAGCCATAGGAGTTGTCTTTATTTTTTGTATGACCTGCATGTCATTGAAGAACGCCATGTAAATTACTTTACTTTATTGCTAAACGCGTTAGCCATAGAAGTAGAAGTAGTCGTTGGCGTGACAACTTCATGAAGACACGATGATGGAGATCATGATGATGGAGATCATGGTGTCATGCCGGTGACGAAGATGATCATGGAGCCCCGAAGATGGAGATCAAAGGAGCTATATGATATTGGCCATATCATGTCACTATTATATAATTGCATATGATGTTTATTATGTTTATGCATCTTGTTTACTTAGAACGACGGTAGTAAATAAGATGATCCCTTATAATAATTTCAAGAAAGTGTTCCCCCTAACTGTGCGCCGTTGCTAAAGTTCGTCGTTTCGAAGCACCACGTGATGATCGGGTGTGATAGATTCTTACGTTCACATACAACGGGTGTAAGACAGTTTTACACATGCAAAAACACTTAGGGTTAACTTGACGAGCCTAGCATCTACAGACATGGCCTCGGAACACAGAGACCGAAAGGTCAAACATGAGTCGTATGGAAGATACGATCAACATGGAGATGTTCACCGATGATGACTAGTCCATCTCACGTGATGATCTGGCACGGCCTAGTCGACTCGGATCGTGTAACACTTAGATGACTAGAGGGATGTCTAATCTGAGTGGGAGTTCATTAAATAATTTGATTAGATGAACTTAATTATCATGAACTTAGTCTAAAACCTTTGCCAATATGTCTTGTAGATCAAATGGCCAACGCTCATGTCAACATGAACTTCAACGCGTTCCTAGAGAAAACCAAGCTGAAAGATGATGGCAACAACTTACGGACTGGGTCCAGAGCCTGAGGATCATCCTCATAGCTGCCAAGAAAGCATATGTCCTAGAAGAACCGCTAGGTGAAGCACCCATCCCAGAGAACCAAGACGTTATGAACGCTTGGCAGCCACGTGCTGATGATTACTCCCTCTTCAGTGCGGCATGCTTTACAGTTTAGAACCGGGGCTCAAAAAGCGTTTTGAGAAACACGGAGCATATGAGATGTTCGAGGAGCTGAAAATGGTTTTCCAAGATCATGCCCGGGTCGAGAGATATGAAGTCTCCGACAAGTTCTATAGTTGTAAGATGGAGGAAAACAGTTCTGTCAGTGAGCATATACTCAAAATGTCTGGGTTGCACAACCGCCTGTCCTAGCTGGACATTAACCT
Source organism: Triticum aestivum (assembly GCF_018294505.1). Taxonomy (NCBI): domain Eukaryota; kingdom Viridiplantae; phylum Streptophyta; class Magnoliopsida; order Poales; family Poaceae; genus Triticum; species Triticum aestivum. The sequence continues at coordinate 618,455,852 of NC_057804.1, forward strand.
CCCGGACGAGGCGGTCATTGACAGAATCCTTCAGTCGCTCCCACCAAGAGCTTTGTGTTGAACTACAATATGCAGGGGATGGTGAAAACTATTCCTGAAGTATTTTCAATGCTGAAGTCAGCAGAGGTAGAAATCAAGAAAGAACATCAAGTGTTGATGGTCAATAAAACCACCAAGTTCAAGAAGGGCAAGGGCAAGAAGAACTTCAAGCAGGACGGCAAGGATGTTGCCGCGCCCAGTAAGCCAGTTGCTGGGAAGAAGTCAAAGAATGGACCCAAGCCTGAGACTGAGTGCTTTTATTGCAAAGACAAGGGTCACTGGAAGCGGAACTGCCCCAAATACTTAGCGGACAAGAAGGCCGGCAACACTAAAGGTATATTTGATATACATGTAATTGATGTGTACCTTACCAGTACTCGTAGTAACTCCTGGGTATTTGATACCGGTGCCATTGCTCATATTTGTAACTCACAGCAGGAGCTGCGGAATAAGCGGAGACTCGCGAAGGACGAGGTGACGATGCGCGTCGGGAATGGTTCCAAGGTCGATGTGATCGCCGTCGGCACGCTACCTCTACATTTACCTACGGGATTAGTTTTAAACCTCAATAATTGTTATTTAGTGCCAAGTTTGAGGATGAACATTGTATTTGGATCTCGTTTGATACGAGTGTTGGGGAACGCAGTAATTTCAAAAATTTCCTACGTACACGCAAGATCATGGTGATGGCATAGCAACAAGATGGAAGAGTGTTGTCCATGTACCCTCGTAGACCGTAAGCGGAAGCGTTATGACAACGCGGTTGATGTAGTCGTACGTCTTCACGATCCAACCGATCCAAGTACCGAACGTACGGCACCTCCGAGTTCAGCACACGTTCAGCTCGATGACGATCCCCGGGCTCCGATCCAGCAATGCTTCGGGGATGAGTTCCGTCAGCACGACGGCGTGGTGACGATGATGATGCTCTACCGGCGCAGGGCTTCGCCTAAACTCCGCGACGATATGACCGAGGTGGAATATGGTGGAGGGGGGCACCGCACACGGCTAAGTAGATCAACTTGTGTCCTAGGGTGCCCCCTGCCCCCGTATATAAAGGAGCAAGGGGGGAGGCCGGTCGGCCCCTTGGGGCGCGCCAAGGAGGAGGAGTCCTCCTCCTAGTAGGAGTAGGACTCCCCCTTTCCTACTCCTACTAGGAGGGGGAAAGGAAGGGGGAGAGGGGGGAAGGAAAGAGGGGGGCGCCGCCCCCCCTCCTAGTCCAATTCGGACCAGAGGGAGAGGGGGCGCGCGGCCCACCCTGGCCGCCCCTCTCTCTTTCCACCAAGGCCCATGTGGCCCATTAACTCTCCGGGGGGGGGGGGGTTCCGGTAACCCTCCGGCACTCCGGTTTTCTTCGAAATCACCCGGAACACTTCCGGTGTCCGAATATAGTCGTCCAATATATCAATCTTTATGTCTCGACCATTTCGAGACTCCTCGTCATGTCCGTGATCACATCCGGGACTCCGAACAAACTTCGGTACATCAAAACTTATAAACTCATAATAAAACTGTCATCGTAACATTAAGCGTGTGGACCCTACGGGTTCGAGAACTATGTAGACATGACCTAGAACTATTCTCGGTCAATAACCAATAGCGGAACCTGGATGCCCATATTGGTTCCTACATATTCTACGAAGATCTTTATCGGTCAAACCGCATAACAACATACGTTGTTCCCTTTGTCATCGGTATGTTACTTGCCCGAGATTTGATCGTCGGTATCCAATACCTAGTTCAATCTCGTTACCGGCAAGTCTCTTTACTCGTTACGTAATGCATCATCCCGTAACCAACTCATTGGTCACATTGCTTGCAAGGCTTATAGTGATGTGCATTACCGAGAGGGCCCAGAGATACCTCTCCGACAATCGGAGTGACAAAACCTAATCTCGAAATACGCCAACTCAACATGTACCTTCGGAGACACCTGTAGTACTCTTCTATAATCACCCAGTTACGTTGTGACGTTTGGTAGTACCCAAAGTGTTCCTCCGGTAAACGGGAGTTGCATAATCTCATAGTTACAGGAACATGTATAAGTCATGAAGAAAGCAATAGCAATATACTAAACGATCAAGTGCTAGGCTAACGGAATGGGTCATGTCAATCACATCATTCTCCTAATGATGTGATCCCATTAATCAAATGACAACACATGTCTATGGTTAGGAAACATAACCATCTTTGATTAATGAGCTAGTCAAGTAGAGGCATACTAGTGACTATATGTTTGTCTATGTATTCACACATGTATCATGTTTCCGGTTAATACAATTCTAGCATGAATAATAAACATTTATCATGATATGAGGAAATAAATAATAACTTTATTATTGCCTCTAGGGCATATTTCCTTCAGTCTCCCACTTGCACTAGAGTCAATAATCTAGATTACATAGTAATGATTCTAACACCCATGGAGTCTTGGTGCTGATCATGTTTTGCTCGTGAGAGAGGCTTAGTCAATGGGTCTGAACATTCAGATCCGTATGTATCCTGCAAATTTCTATGTCTCCCACTTGCACTTGGTCCCAAATGGAATTGAAGCGTCTCTTGATGTGCTTGGTCCTCTTGTGAAATCTGGATTCCTTTGCCAAAGCAATTGCACCAGTATTGTCACAGAAGATCTTCATTGGTCCCGATGCACTAGGTATGACACCTAGATCGGAAATGAACTCCTTCATCCAGACTCCTTCATTTGCTGCTTCCGAAGCAGCTATGTACTCAGCTTCACATGTAGATCCCGCCACGATGCTTTGTTTAGAACTGCACCAACTTACAGCTCCACCGTTTAATAAAAACACGTATCCGGTTTGCGATTTAGAATCGCCCGGATCAGTGTCAAAGCTTGCATCGACGTAACCATTTACGACTAGCTCTTTGTCACCTCCATATACGAGAAACATATCCTTAGTCCTTTTCAGGTATTTCAGGATGTTCTTGACCGCTGTCCAGTGATCCACTCCTGGATTACTTTGGTACCTCCCTGCCAAACTTATTGCTAAGCATACGTCAGGTCTGGCACACAGCATTGCATACATGATAGAGCCTATGGCTGAAGCATAGGGAATATCTTTCATCTTCTCTCTATCTTCTGCTGTGGTCGGGCATTGAGTTTGACTCAACTTCACACCTTGAAGCACGGGCAAGAACCCTTTCTTTGCCTAATCCATTTTGAACTTTTTCAAAATTTTATCAAGGTATGTGCTTTCTGAAAGTCCTATTAAGCATCTTGATCTATCTCTATAGATCTTGATGCCTAATATGTAAGCAGCTTCACCTAGATCTTTCATTGAAAAACTTTTATTCAAGTATCCCTTTATGCTATCCAGAAATTCTATATCATTTCCAATTAATAATATGTCATCTACATATAATATCAGAAACGCTACAGAGCTCCCACTCACTTTCTTGTAAATACAAGCTTCTCCAAAAGTCTGCATAAAACCATATGCTTTGATCAAACTATCAAAGCGTTTATTCCAACTCCGAGATGCTTGCACCAATCCATAAATGGATCGATGGAGCTTGCACACTTTGTTAGCACCTTTTTGGATCAACAAAACCTTCTGGCTGCATCATATACAACTCTTCTTCCAGAAATCCATTCAAGAATGCAGTTTTGACATCCATTTGCCAGATTTCATAATCATGAAATGCAGCAATAGCTAACATGATTCGGACAGACTTAAGCATCGCTACGGGTGAGAAAGTCTCATCGTAGTCAACCCCTTGAACTTGTCGAAAACCTTTCGCAACAGGTCGAGCTTTATAGAGAGTTACATTACCATCATCGTCAGTCTTCTTCTTAAAGATCCATTTATTCTCAATGGCTTGCCGATCATCGGGCAAGTCAACCAAAGTCCATACTTTGTTCTCATACATGGATCCCATCTCAGATTTCATGGCCTCTAGCCATTTTGCGGAATCTGGGCTCATCATCGCTTCCTCATAGTTCGTAGGTTCATCATGGTCAAGTAACATGACTTCCAGAATAGGATTACCGTACCACTCTGGTGCGGATCTTACTCTGGTAGACCTACGAGGTTTAGTAGAAACTTGATCTGAAGTTTCATGATCAATATCATTAGCTTCCTCACTAATTGGTGTAGTTGTCACAGGAACCGGTTCTTGTGATGAACTACTTTCCAACAAGGGAGTAGATACAGTTATCTCATCAAGTTCTACTTTCCTCCCACTCACTTCTTTCGAGAGAAACTCCTTCTCTAGAAAGGATCCGATTTTAGCAATAAAAATCTTGCCCTCAGATCTGTGATAGAAGGTGTACCCAATGGTCTCTTTTGGGTATACTATGAAGACACATTTCTCCGATTTAGGTTTGAGCTTATCTGGTTGAAGTTTCTTCACATAAGCATCGCAGCCCCAAACTTTAAGAAACGACAACTTTGGTTTCTTGCCAAACCACAGTTCATAAGGCGTCGTCTCAACGGATTTTGATGGTGCCCTATTTAACGTGAATGCGGCCGTCTCTAAAGCATAACCCTAAAATGATAGCGGTAAATCAGTAAGAGACATCATAGATCGCACCATATCTAGTAAAGTACGATTACGACGTTCGAACACACCATTTCGTTGTGGTGTTCCGGGTGGCGTGAGTTGCGAAACTATTCCGCATTGTTTCAAATGTAAACCAAACTCGTAACTTAAATATTCTCCTCCACGATCAGATCGTAGATACTTTATTTTCTTGTTACGATGATTTTCCACTTCACTCTGAAATTCTTTGAACTTTTCAAATGTTTCAGACTTGTGTTTCATCAAGTAGATATACCCATATCTGCTCAAGTCATCTGTGAAGGTGAGAAAATAATGATACCCGCCGCGAGCTTCAACATTCATTGGCCCTCAAACATCAGTATGTATGATTTCCAACAAATCAGTTGCTCGCTCCATAGTTCCGGAGAACGGCGTTTTAATCATCTTGCCTATAAGGCACGGTTCGCAAGTACCAAGTGATTCATAATCAAGTGATTCCAAAAGCCCATCAGTATGGAGTTTCTTCATGCGCTTTACACTGATATGACCTAAACGGCAGTGCCATAAATAAGTTGCACTATCATTATCAACTCTGCATCTTTTGGTTTCAACACTATGAATATGTGTATCACTACTATCGAGATTCAATAAAAATAGACCACTCTTCAAGGGTGCATGACCATAAAAGATATTACTCATATAAATAGAACAACCATTATTCTCTGATTTAAATGAATAACCGTCTCGCATCAAACAAGATCCAGATATAATGTTGATGCTTAACGCTGGCACCAAATAACAATTATTTAGGTCTAAAACTAATCCCGATGGTAGATGTAGAGGTAGCGTGCCGACCGCGATCACATCGACTTTGGAACCATTTCCCACGCGCATCGTCACCTCGTCCTTAGCCAATCTTCGCTTAATCCGTAGTCCCTGTTTCGAGTTGCAAATATTAGCAACAGAACCAGTATCAAATACCCAGGTACTACTGCGAGCATTAGTAAGGTACACATCAATGACATGTATATCACATATACCTTTGTTCACTTTGCCATCCTTCTTATCCGCCAAATACTTGGGGCAGTTCCGCTTCCAGTGCCCAGTCTGCTTGCAGTAGAAGCACTCAGTTTCAGGCTTTGGTCCAGACTTGAGTTTCTTCTCTTGAGCAGCAACTTGTTTGCTGTTCTTCTTGAAGTTCCCCTTCTTCTTCCCTTTGCCCTTTTTCTTGAAACTGGTGGTCTTGTTAACCATCAACACTTGATGCTCCTTCTTGATTTCTACCTCCGCGGCTTTTAGCATTGCGAAGAGCTCGGCAATAGTCTTGTCCATCCCTTGCATATTATAGTTCATCATGAAGCTCTTGTAGCTTGGTGGCAGTGATTGGAGAATTCTGTCAATGACACTATCATCAGGAAGATTAACTCCCAGTTGAATCAAGTGATTATTATACCCAGACATTTTGAGTATGTGTTCACTGACAGAACTATTCTCTTCCATCTTGCAGCTATAGAACTTATTGGAGACTTCATATCTCTCAATCCGGGCATTTGCTTGAAATATTAACTTCAACTCCTCGAACATCTCATATGCCCCATGACGTTCAAAACGTCGTTGAAGATCCGGTTCTAAGCCGTAAAGCATGGCACACTGAACTATCGAGTAGTCATCAGCTTTGCTCTGCCAGACGTTCTTAACGTCGTCAGTTGCATCAGCAGCAGGCCTGGCACCCAGCGGTGCTTCCAGGACGTAATTCTTCTGTGCAGCAATGAGGATAATCCTCAGGTTACGGACCCAGTCCGTGTAATTGCTACCATCATCTTTCAACTTTGATTTCTCAAGGAACGCATTAAAATTCAACGGAACAACAGCACGAGCCATCTATCTACAACAAACATAGACAAGCAAAATACTATCAGGTACTAAGTTCATGATAAATTTAAGTTCAATTAATCATATTACTTAAGAACTCCCACTTAGACAGACATCTCTCTAGTCATCTAAGTGATCACGTGATCCAAATCAACTAAACCATGTCCGATCATCACGTGAGATGGAGTAGTTTCAATGGTGAACATCATTATGTTGATCATATCTACTATATGATTCACGCTCGACCTTTCGGTCTCCGTGTTCCGAGGCCATATCTGTATATGCTAGGCTCGTCAAGTTTAACCCGAGTATTCCGCGTGTGTAACTGTTTTGCGCCCGTTGTATTTGAACGTAGAGCCTATCACACCCGATCATCACGTGGTGTCTCAGCACGAAGAACTTTCGCAACGGTGCATACTCAGGGAGAACACTTCTTGATAATTAGTGAGAGATCATCTTAAAATGCTACCGTCAATCAAAGCAAGATAAGATGCATAAAGGATAAACATCACATGCAATCAATATAAGTGATATGATATGGCCATCATCATATTGTGCTTGTGATCTCCATCTTCGAAGCACCGTCGTGATCACCATCGTCACCGGCGCGACACCTTGATCCCCATCGTAGCATCGTTGTCGTTACACCATCTATTGCTTCTACGACTATCGCTACCGCTTAGTGATAAAGTAAAGCAATTACAGGGCGTTTGCATTTCATACAATAAAGCGACAACCATATGGCTCCTGCCAGTTGCCGATAACTTCGGTTACAAAACATGATCATCTCATACAATAAAATATAGCATCACGTCTTGACCATATTGAAGGAAATATGCCCTAGAGGCAATAATAAAGTTATTATTTATTTCCTTATTTCATGATAAATGTTTATTATTCATGCTAGAATTGTATTAACCGGAAACATAATACATGTGTGAATACATAGACAAACAAAGTGTCACTAGTATGCCTCTACTTGACTAGCTCGTTAATCAAAGATGGTTATGTTTCCTGACCATGAACAATGAGTTGTTATTTGAGTAACGAGGTCACATCATTAGTTGAATGATCTGATTGACATGACCCATTCCATTAGCTTAGCACCTGATCGTTTAGTATGTTGCTATTGCTTTCTTCATGACTTATACATGTTCCTATGACTATGAGATTATGCAACTCCCATTTACCGGAGGAACACTTTGGGTACTACCAAACGTCACAACGTAACTAGGTGATTATAAAGGAGTACTACAGGTGTCTCCAATGGTCGATGTTGGGTTGGCGTATTTCGAGATTAGGATTTGTCACTCCGATTGTCGGAGAGGTATCTCTGGGCCCTCTCGGTAATACACATCACATAAGCCTTGCAAGCATTACAACTAATATGTTAGTTGTGAGATGATGTATTACGGAACGAGTAAAGAGACTTGCCGGTAACGAGATTGAACTAGGTATTGGATACCGACGATCGAATCTCGGGCAAGTAACATACCGATGACAAAGGGAACAACGTATGTTGTTATGCGGTCTGACCGATAAAGATCTTCGTAGAATATGTAGGAGCCAATATGGGCATCCAGGTCCCGCTATTGGTTATTGACCGGAGACGTGTCTCGGTCATGTCTACATTGTTCTCGAACCCGTAGGGTCCGCACGCTTAAGGTTACGATGACAGTTATATTATGAGTTTATGCATTTTAATGTACCGAAGGTTGTTCGAAGTCCCGGATGTGATCACGGACATGACGAGGAGTCTCGAAATGGTCGAGACATAAAGATTGATATATTGGAAGTCTATGTTTGGACATCGGAAGTGTTCCGGGTGAAATCGGGATTTTACCGGGTTACCGGGAGGTTACTGGAACCCCCCGGAGCCATATGGGCCATCATGGGCCTTAGTGGAAAGGAGAAAGGGGCAGCCCAAGGGGGCTGCGCGCCTCCCCCCTTCCCCTAGTCCTATTAGGACTAGGAGAGGTGGCCGGCCACCCCTCTCCCTCTTTCCCCCTTGGGAATCCTAGTTGGAATAGGATTGGGGGGGAGTCCTACTCCCGGTAGGAGTAGGACTCCTCCTGCGCCACCTCCTCCTGGCCGGCGCCTCCTCCCCCCTTAGCTCCTTTATATACGGAGGCAGGGGCACCTCTAAACACACAAGTTGACACAAGTTGATCCACGTGATCGATTCCTTAGCCGTGTGCGGTGCCCCCTGCCACCATATTCCTCGATAATACTGTAGCGGAGTTTAGGCGAAGCCCTGCTGCTGTAGTTCATCAAGATCGTCACCACGCCGTCGTGCTGACGAAACTCTTCCCCGACACTTTGCTGGATCGGAGTCCGGGGATCGTCATCGAGCTGAACGTGTGCTCGAACTCGGAGGTGCCGTAGTTTCGGTGCTTGATCGGTTGGATCGCGAAGACGTACGACTACTTCCTCTACGTCGTGTCATCGCTTCCGCAGTCGGTCTGCGTTGGGTACGTAGACAACACTCTCCTCTCGTTGCTATGCATCACATGATCCTGTGTGCGCGTAGGAAAATTTTTGAAATTACTACGAAACCCAACAGTGGCATCCGAGCCTGGTTATTGATGTTGATGTTATATGCACGAGTAGAACACAAGTGAGTTGTGGACGATACAAGTCATACTGCCTACCAGCATGTCATATTTTGGTTCGGCGGTATTGTTGGACGAGACGACCCAGACCAACCTTACGCGTACGCTTACGCGAGACCGGTTCCCTCGACGTGCTTTGCACAGAGATGGCTTGCGGGCGACTGTCTCTCCAATTTTAGTTGAACCAAGTATGGCTACGCCCGGTCCTTGCGAAGGTTAAAACGGAGTCTATTTGACAAACTATCGTTGTGGTTTTGATGCGTAGGTGAGATTGGTTCTTACTTAAGCCCGTAGCAGCCACGTAAAAAATTGCAACAACAAAGTAGAGGACGTCTAACTTGTTTTTGCAGGGCATGTTGTGATGTGATATGGTCAAGACATGATGCTGAATTTTATTGTATGAGATGATCATGTTTTGTAACCAAGTTATCGGCAACTGGCAGGAGCCATATGGTTGTCGCTTTATTGTATGCAATGCAATCGCGATGTAATGCTTAACTTTATTACTAAACGGTAGTGATAGTCGTGAAAGCATAAGATTGGCGAGACGACAACGATGCTACGATGGAGATCAAGGTGTCGCGCCGGTGACGATGGTGATCATGACGGTGCTTCAGAGATGGAGATCACAAGCACGAGATGATGATGGCCATATCATATCACTTATATTGATTGCATGTGATGTTTATCTTTTTATGCATCTTGTCTTGCTTTGATTGACGATAGCATTATAAGATGATCTCTCATTAAATTATCAAGAAGTGTTCTCCCTGAGTATGCACCGTTGCCAAAGTTCGTCGTGCCCAGACACCACGTGATGATCGGGTGTGATAAGCTCTACGTCCATCTACAACGGGTGCAAGCCAGTTTTTGCACACGCAGAATACTCAGGTTAAACTTGACGAGCCTAGCATATGCAGATATGGCCTCGGAACACGGAGACCGAAAGGTCGAGCGTGAATCATATAGTAGATTTGATCAACATAACGATGTTCACCATTGAAAACTACTCCATCTCACGTGATGATCGGTTATGGTTTAGTTGATTTGGATCACGTGATCACTTAGAGGATTAGAGGGATGTCTATCTAAGTGGGAGTTCTTAATATGATTAAATTGAACTTAAATTTATCATGAACTTAGTCCTGGTAGTATTTTGCAAATCATGTTGTAGATCAATAGCTCGCGTTGTTGCTTCCCTGTGTTTATTTTGATATGTTCCTAGAGAAAATTGTGTTGAAAAATGTTAGTAGCAATGTTGCGGATTTGATCCGTGATCTGAGGTTAAATCCTCATTGCTGCACAGAAGAATTATGTCCTTAATGCACCGCTAGGTGACGGACCTATTGCAGGAGCAAATGCAGACGTTATGAACGTTTGGCTAGCTCAATATGATGACTACTTGATAGTTTAAGTGCACCATGCTTAACGGCTTAGAATCGGGACTTCAAAGACGTTTTGAATGTCATGGACCATATGAGATGTTCCAGGAGTTGAAGCTAATATTTCAAGCAAATACCCGAGTTGAGAGATATGAAGTCTCCAACAAGTTCTATAGCTAAAAGATGGAGGAGAATCACTCAACTAGTGAGCATGTGCTCAGATTGTCTGAGTACTACAATCGGTTGAATCAAGTGGGAGTTAATCTTCCAGATAAGATAGTGATTGACAGAATTCTCTAGTCACCATCACCAAGTTAGTAGAACTTCGTGATGAACTATGACATGCAAGGGATAAAGGAAACGATTCCCAAGCTCTTCGTAATGCGGAAATTGACGAAGGTAGAAATCGAGAAAAACATCAAGTGTTGATGGTAGACAAGACCACTAGTTTCAAGAAAAGGGGCAGAAGGAAGAAGGAGAACTTCAAGAAGAACAGCAAGCAAGTTGCTGCTCAAGTGAAGAAACCCAAGTCTGATCCTAAGCCTGAGACTAAGTGTTTCTACTGCAAAGGGACTGGTCACTGGAAGCGGATCTACCCCAAATGATTGGCGGATAAGAAGGATGGCAAAGTGAACATAAGTATATTTGATATACATGTTATTGATGTGTACTTTACTAGTGTTTATCGCAAACCCTCAGTATTTGATACTAGTTCAGTTGCTAAGATTAGTAACTCGAAACGGGAGTTGCAGAATAAACAGAGACTAGTTAAGGGTGAAGTGACGATGTGTGTTGGAAGTGGTTCCAAGATTGATATGATCATCGTCACACACTCCCTATACTTTTGGGATTAGTGTTGAACCTAAATAAGTGTTATTTGGTGTTTGCGTTGAGCATGAATATGATTTGATCATGTTTATTGTAATACGATTATTCATTTAAGTAAGAGAATAAATTGTTGTTCTGTTTACATGAATAGAACCTTATATGGTTACACACCCAATGAAAATAGTTTGTTGGATCTCGATCGTAGTGATACACATAATCATAATATTGAAACCAAAAGATGCAAAGTTAATAATGATAAGTGCAACTTGTTTGTAGCACTGCCGTTTAGGTCATATTGGTGTAAAGCGCATGAAGAAACTCCATACTGATGGAATTTTGGAATCACTTGATTATGAATCACTTGATGCTTGCGAACTGTGCCTTTTGGGCAAGATGACTAAAACTCCGTTCTCCGGAACAATGGAACGAGCTACTGACTTATTGGAAATAATACATACCGATGTATGCGATCCAATGAGTGCTGATGCTCGTGGCAAGCATCGTTGTTTTCTGACCTTCACAAGATGATTTGAGCAAATATGGGTATATCTACTTGATGAAACATAAGTCTGAAATAGTTGAAAGGTTCAAAGAATTTCAGAGTGAAGTGGAAAAATCATCGTAACAAGAAAATAAAGTTTCTGCGATCTGATCGCGGAGACAAATATTTGAGTTACGAGTTTGGTCTTCAATTAAAACAATGTGGAATAGTTTCACAGCTCACGCCACCTGGAACACCACATCGTTATGGTGTGTCCGAACGTCGTAACCGCACTTTATTTGATATGGTGCGATCTATGATATCTCTTTACCACTATCGTTTTGGGGTTATGCATTAGAGACAGCTGCATTCACGTTTTAAAATAGGGCACCATCTAAATCCGTTGAGACGACACTGTATGAACTTTGGTTTAGCAGTAAACCTAACCTGTTGTTTCTTAAAGTTTGGGGCTGCGATGCTTATGTGAAAAAGTTTCATCCTGATAAGCTCGAACCCAAATCGGAGAAGTGCGTCTTCATACCCAAAGGAAATTGTTGGGTACACCTTCTATCACAGATCCGAAGGCAAGACATTCGTTGCTAAAATGGATCCTTTCCAGAGAAGGAGTTTCTCTCGAAAGAAGTGAGTGGGAGGAGAGTAGAACTTGATGAGGCAATTATACCTTCTCCCTTATTGGAAAGTAGTTCATCACAGAAATCAGTTACAGTGATTCCTACACCAATAAGTGAGGAAATTAATGATGATGATCATCAAACTTCAGATCAAGTTACTACCAAACCTCGTAGGTCTTCCAGAGTAAGATCCGCACCAGAGTGGTACGGTAATCATGTTCTGGAAGTCATGTTACTAGACCATGATGAACCTACGAACTATGAGGAAGCAATGATGAGCCCAGATTCCGCGAAATGGTTTGAGGCCATGAAATCTGAGATATGATCCATGTATGAGAACAAAGTTTGGACTTTGGTTGACTTGCCCGATGATCAGCAAGCAATTGAGAATAAATGGATCTTCAAGAGGAAGACGGACGCTGATAGTAGTGTTACTATCTACAAAGCTAGAATTGTCGCAAAAAGGTTTTCGACAAGTTCAAGGTGTTGACTACGATGAGATTTTCTCACTCGTATCTATGCTTAAGTCTGTCCGAATCATGTTAGCAATTGCCGCATTTTATGAAATCTGGCAAATGGATAAACAAAACTGCATTCCTTAATGGATTTATTAAAGAAGAGTTGTATATGATGCAACCAGAAGGTTTTGTCAATCCTAAAGGTACTAACAAAATGTGCAAGCTCCAGCGATCCATCTATGGACTGGTGCAAGCCTCTCGGAGTAGGAATATACGCTTTGATGAGTTGATCAAAGCATATGGTTTTATACAGACTTTTTGAGAAGCCTGTATTTACAATAAAGTGAGTGGGAGCACTACAGCCTTTCTGATTAGTATATGTGAGTGACATATTGTTGATCAGAAATGATGTAGAATTTTTCTGCAAAGCATAAAGGAGTGTTTTAAAGGAGTTCTTTAAAAGGAAAAGACCTCAGTAAAAGCTACTTACATATTAAGCATCAAGATCTATTGAGATAGATCAAGACGCTTGATAAGATTTTCAATGAGTACATACCTTGGCAAGATTTTGAAATAGTTCAAAATGGAACAGTCAAAGAAAGAGTTCTTGCCTGTGTTGCAAAGGTATGAAATTGAGTAAGACTCAAATCCCGACCACAGCAGAAAATAGAAAAAATGAAAAGTCATTCCCTGTGCCTCAGTCATAGGTTCTATAAAGTATGCTATGCTATGTACCAGACCTATTGTATACCTTACTCTGAATTTGGCAAGAGAGTACAATAGTGATCTAGGAGTAGATCACTGGACATTGGTCAAGAATATCCTTAGTAAGGACTAAGGAGATGTTTCTCGATTATGGAGGTGATAAAAGAGTTTGTTGTAAAAGTTACACTAAGTCTCAACCTGGATACATATTGAAAGTGGGAGCAATTAGCTAGAGTAGCTCCGTGCAGAGCATTGTTGACATAAATATTTGCAAAATACTTACGGATCTGAATGTGACAGACCCGTTGACTAAGATTCTCTCACAAGCAAAACATGATCGCACCTTAGTACTCCTTGGGTGTTAATCAGATAGCGATGTGAACTAGATGACTGAATCTAGTAAAACCCTTTGGGTGTTGATCACATATCGATGTGAACTATGGGTGTTAATCACATGGTGATGTGAACTATTGCTGTTAAATCACATGGCGATGTGAACTAGATTATTGACTCTAGTGCAAGTGGGAGACTGAAGGAAATATGCCCTAGAGGCAATAATAAAGTTATTATTTATTTCCTTATTTCATGATAAATGTTTATTATTCATGCTAGAATTGTATTAACCGGAAACATAATACATGTGTGAATACATAGACAAACAAAGTGTCACTAGTATGCCTCTACTTGACTAGCTCGTTAATCAAAGATGGTTATGTTTCCTGACCATGAACAATGAGTTGTTATTTGAGTAACGAGGTCACATCATTAGTTGAATGATCTGATTGACATGACCCATTCCATTAGCTTAGCACCTGATCGTTTAGTATGTTGCTATTGCTTTCTTCATGACTTATACATGTTCCTATGACTATGAGATTATGCAACTTCCCGTTTACCGGAGGAACACTTTGGGTACTACCAAACGTCACAACGTAACTGGGTGATTATAAAGGAGTACTACAGGTGTCTCCAATGGTCGATGTTGGGTTGGCGTATTTCGAGATTAGGATTTGTCACTCCGATTGTCGGAGAGGTATCTCTGGGCCCTCTCGGTAATACACATCACATAAGCCTTGCAAGCATTACAACTAATATGTTAGTTGTGAGATGATGTATTACGGAACGAGTAAAGAGACTTGCCGGTAACGAGATTGAACTAGGTATTGGATACCGACGATCGAATCTCGGGCAAGTAACATACCGATGACAAAGGGAACAACGTATGTTGTTATGCGGTCTGACCGATAAAGATCTTCGTAGAATATGTAGGAGCCAATATGGGCATCCAGGTCCCGCTATTGTTTATTGACCGGAGACGTGTCTCGGTCATGTCTACATTGTTCTCGAACCCGTAGGGTCCGCACGCTTAAGGTTACGATGACAGTTATATTATGAGTTTATGCATTTTAATGTACCGAAGGTTGTTCGGAGTCCCGGATGTGATCACGGACATGACGAGGAGTCTCGAAATGGTCGAGACATAAAGATTGATATATTGGAAGTCTATGTTTGGACATCGGAAGTGTTCCGGGTGAAATCGGGATTTTACCGGGTTACCGGGAGGTTACCGGAACCCCCCGGGAGCCATATGGGCCATCATGGGCCTTAGTGGAAAGGAGAAAGGGGCAGCCCAAGGGGGCTGCGCGCCTCCCCCCTTCCCCTAGTCCTATTAGGACTAGGAGAGGTGGCCGGCCACCCCTCTCCCTCTTTCCCCCTTGGGAATCCTAGTTGGAATAGGATTGGGGGGGGGGGAGTCCTACTCCCGGTAGGAGTAGGACTCCTCCTGCGCCACCTCCTCCTGGCCGGTGCCTCCTCCCCCCTTAGCTCCTTTATATACGGAGGCAGGGGCACCTCTAAACACACAAGTTGACACAAGTTGATCCACGTGATCGATTCCTTAGCCGTGTGCGGTGCCCCCTGCCACCATATTCCTCGATAATACTGTAGCGGAGTTTAGGCGAAGCCCTGCTGCTGTAGTTCATCAAGATCGTCACCACGCTGTCGTGCTGACGAAACTCTTCCCCGACACTTTGCTGGATCGGAGTCCGGGGATCGTCATCGAGCTGAACGTGTGCTCGAACTCGGAGGTGCCGTAGTTTCGGTGCTTGATCGGTTGGATCGTGAAGACGTACGACTACTTCCTCTACGTCGTGTCATCGCTTCCGCAGTCGGTCTGCATTGGGTACGTAGACAACACTCTCCTCTCGTTGCTATGCATCACATGATCCTGTGTGCGCGTAGGAAATTTTTTGAAATTACTACGAAACCCAACACATATCACATCACAACATGCCCTGCAAAAACAAGTTAGACGTCCTCTACTTTGTTGTTGCAAATTTTACGTGGCTGCTACGGGCTTAGCAAGAACCGTTCTTACCTACGCATCAAAACCACAACGATAGTTCGTCAAGTTAGTGCTGTTTTAACCTTCGCAAGGACCGGGCGTAGCCACACTCGATTCAGCTAAAGTGAGAGAGACAGACACCCGCCAGCCACCTTTAAGCACGAGTGCTCGTAATGGTGAAACCAGTCTCGCGTAAGCGTACGCGTAATGTCGGTCCGGGCCGCTTCATGTCACAATACCGCCGAACCAAAGTATGACATGCTGGTAAGAAGTATGACTTGTATCGCCCACAACTCACTTGTGTTCTACTCGTGCATATGACATCTACGCATAAAACCTGGCTCGGATGCCACTGTTGGGGAACGCAGTAATTTCAAAAATTTCCTACGTACACGCAAAATCATGGTGATGGCATAGCAACGAGATGGAAGAGTGTTGTCCATGTACCCTCGTAGACCGTAAGCGAAAGCGTTATGACAACGCGGTTGATGTAGTCGTACGTCTTCACGATCCGACCGATCCAAGTACCGAACGTACGACACCTCCGAGTTTAGCACACGTTCAGCTCGATGACGATCCCCGGGCTCCGATCCAGCAAAGCTTCGGGGATGAGTTCCATCAGCACGACAGCGTGGTGATGATGATGATGCTCTACCGGCGCAGGACTTCGCCTAAACTCTGCGACAATATGACCGAGGTGGAATATGGTGGAGGGGGGCACCGCACACGGCTAAGGAACGATCCGTATATCAACTTGTGTCCTAGGGTGCCCCCTGCCCCCGTATATAAAGGAGCAAGGGGGAGGCCGGCCGGCCCCTTGGGGCGCGCCAAGGAGGAGGAGTCCTCCTCCTAGTAGGAGTAGGACTCCCCCTTTCCTACTCCTACTAGGAGGGGGAAAGGAAGGGGGAGAGGGGGGAAGGAAAGAGGGGGGCGCCGCCCCCCTCCTAGTCCAATTCGGACCAGAGAGAGGGGGCGCGCGGCCCACCCTGGCTGCCCCTCTCTCTTTCCACCAAGGCCCATGTGGCCCATTAACTCTCCCGGGGGGGGGGGTTCCGGTTACCCTCCGGCACTCAGATTTTCTCCGAAATCACCCGGAACACTTCCGGTGTCCGAATATAGTCGTCCAATATATCAATCTTTATGTCTCGACCATTTAGAGACTCCTCGTCATGTCCGTGATCACATCCAGGACTCCGAACAAACTTCGATACATCAAAACTTATAAACTCATAATAAAACTGTCATCGTAATGTTAAGCGTGCGGACCCTACGGGTTTGAGAACTATGTAGACATGACCTAGAACTATTCTCGTTCAATAACAAGTAGCGGAACCTGGATGCCCATATTGGTTCCTACATATTCTACGAAGATCTTTATCGGTCAAACCGCATAACGACATACATTGTTCCCTTTGTCATCGGTATGTTACTTGCCCGAGATTTGATCATCGGTATCCAATACCTAGTTCAATCTCGTTACCGGCAAGTCTCTTTACTCGTTACGTAATGCATCATCCCGTAACCAACTCATTGGTCACATTGCTTGCAAGGCTTATAGTGATGTGCATTACCGAGAGGGCCCAGAGATACCTCTCCGACAATCGGAGTGACAAAACCTAATCTCGAAATACGCCAACTCAACATGTACCTTCGGAGACACCTGTAGTACTCCTTTATAATCACCCAGTTACGTTGTGACATTTGGTAGTAACCAAAGTGTTCCTCCGGTAAATGGGAGTTGCATAATCTCATAGTTACAGGAACATGTATAAGTCATGAAGAAAGCAATAGCAATATACTAAACGATCAAGTGCTAGGATAACGGAATGGGTCATGTCAATGACATCATTCTCCTAATGATGTGATCCCATTAATCAAATGACAACACATGTCTATGGTTAGGAAACATAACCATCTTTGATTAATGAGCTAGTCAAGTAGAGGCATACTAGTGACTATATGTTTGTCTATGTATTCACACATGTATCATGTTTCCGGTTAATACAATTCTAGCATGAATAATAAACATTTATCATGATACGAGGAAATAAATAATAACTTTATTATTGCCTCTAGGGCATATTTCCTTCAACGAGATGGCTACTCATTTAAATCTGAGAATAATGGTTGTTCTATTTATATGAGAGATATGTTTTATGGTCATGCCCCGATGGTCAATGGTTTATTATTAATGTATCTCGAACGTAATGTTATACATATTCATAGTGTGAATACCAAAAGATGTAAAGTTGATAACGATAGTCCCACATACTTGTGGCACTGCCGCCTTGGTCACATTGGTGTCAAGCACATGAAGAAGCTCCATGCTGATGGACTTTTAGAGTCTCTCGATTACGAATCATTTGACACGTGCGAACCATGCCTCATGGGCAAAATGACCAAGACTCCGTTCTCCGGAACAATGGAGCAAGCAACCAACTTATTGGAAATCATACATACTGATGTGTGCGGTCCAATGAGCGTTGAGGCTTGCGGAGGATATCGTTATGTTCTCACTCTCACTGATGACTTGAGTAGATATGGGTATGTCTACTTGATGAAACACAAGTCTGAGACCTTTGAAAAGTTCAAGGAATTTCAGAATGAGGTAGAGAATCAACGTGACCGAAAGATAAAGTTCCTACGATCAGATCGTGGAGGAGAATATTTAAGTCACGAATTTGGTACACACTTAAGGAAATGTGGAATCATTTCACAACTCACGCCGCCTGGAACACCTCAGCGTAACGGTGTGTCCAAACATCGCAATCACACTCTATTGGATATGGTGCGATCTATGATGTCTCTTACCGATTTACCGCTATCATTTTGGGGATACGCTCTAGAGAGAGCTACATTCACTTTAAATAGGGCTCCGTCTAAATCCGTTGAGACGACACCGTATGAATTATGGTTTGGAAATAAACCTAATCTGTCGTTTCTAAAAGTTTGGGGATGCGATGCTTATGTCAAGAAACTTCAACCTGAAAAGCTCGAACCCAAGTCGGAAAAATGCGTCTTCAGAGGATACCCTAAGGAAACCATTGGGTATACCTTCTACTTAAGATCCGAGGGCAAGATCTTTGTTGCCAAGAACGGATCCTTTCTGGAAAAACAGTTTCTCTCAAAAGAAGTAAGTGGGAGGAAAGTAGAACTCGATGAAGTACTACCTCTTGAACCGGAAAGTAGTGCAGCTCAGGAAAATGTTCTTGTGGTGCCTACACCAACTGGAGAGGAAATTAATGATGATGATCAAGGTACTTTGGATCAAGTTGCTACTGAACCTCGTAGGTCCACAAGGACACGTTCCACACCAGAGTGGTATGGCAACCCTGTCCTGGAAATCATGTTGTTAGACAACGGTGAACCTTCGAACTATGAAGAAGCGATGGCGGGCCCAGATTCCAACAAATGGCTTGAAGCCATGCAATCCGAGATAGAATCCATGTATGAAAACAAAGTATGGAATTTGATAGACTTGCCCGATGATCAGCGAGCGATAGAAAACAAATGGATCTTTAAGAAGAAGACGGACGCGGATGGTAATATTACCATCTATAAAGCTCGACTTATCGCTAAGGGTTATCGGCAAGTTCAAGGGGTTGACTACGATGAGACTTTCTCTCCCGTAGCAAAGCTAAAGTCCGTCCGAATCATGTTAGCAATTGCCGCATACTATGATTATGAGATATGGCAGATGGATGTCAAAACGGCATTCCTTAACGGGCATCTTAAGGAAGAACTGTATATGATGCAGCCGGAGGGTTTTGTCGATCCTAAGAATACTATCAAGGTATGCAAGATCCAGCGATCCATTTATGGGCTGGTGCAAGCATCTCGGAGTTGGAACATTCGCTTTGATGAGATGATCAAAGCGTTTGGGTTTATGCAGACTTATGGAGAAGCCTGGGTTTACAAGAAAGTGAGTGGGAGCTCTGTAGCATTTCTCATATTATATGTAGATGACATACTCTTGATGGGAAATGATATAGAACTTTTGGACAGCATTAAGGCCTACTTGAACAAGTGTTTTTCAATGAAGGACCTTGGAGAAGCTGCTTACATATTAGGCATCAAGATCTATAGGGATAGATCGAGACGCCTCATAGGTCTTTCACAAAGCACATACCTTGATAAGATTTTGAAGAAGTTCAAAATGGATCAGTCCAAGAAAGGGTTCTTGCCTGTATTGCAAGGTGTGAGATTGAGCTCGGCTTAATGCCCGACCACAACAAAAGATAAAGAAGAGATGAGTGTCATCCCCTATGCTTCAGCCATAGGATCTATTATGTATGCCATGCTGTGTACCAGACCTGATGTAAACCTTGCCATAAGTTTGGTAGGAAGGTACCAAAGTAATCTCGGCAAGGAACACTGGACAGCGGTCAAGAATATCCCGAAGTACCTGAAAAGGACAAAGGACATGTTTCTCATTTATGGAGGTGATGAAGAGCTCGTCGTAAAAGGTTACGTCGACGCTAGCTTCGACACAGATCTGGATGACTCTAAGTCACAAACCGGATACGTGTATATGTTGAATGGTGGAGCAGTAAGTTGGTGCAGCTGCAAGCAAAGC
Source organism: Triticum aestivum (assembly GCF_018294505.1). Lineage (NCBI taxonomy): Eukaryota > Viridiplantae > Streptophyta > Magnoliopsida > Poales > Poaceae > Triticum > Triticum aestivum. Next base: position 618,476,284 of record NC_057804.1, read on the forward strand.
GTCGTGGCGGGATCTACATGTGAAGCGGAGTACATGGCAGCCTCGGAGGCAGCGCATGAAGCAATTTGGGTGAAGGAGTTCATCACCGACCTAGGATTCATACCCAATGCGTCGGAGCCGATCAAACTCTTCTGTGACAACACCGGAACTATTGCCCTTGCCAAGGAGCCCAGGTTTCACAAGAAGACCAGGCACATCAAGCGTCGTTTCAACTCCATCCGTGAAAATGTTCAAGATGGAGACATAGATATTTGCAAAGTACATACGGATCTGAATGTCATAGATCCGTTGACTAAACCTCTTTCGCGAGCAAAACATGATCAACACCAGAACATATGGGTGTTCGATTCATCACAAAGTAACTAGATTATTGACTCTAGTGCAAGTGGGAGACTGTTGGAAATATGCCCTAGAGGCAATAATAAAAGGATTATTATTATATTTCCTTGTTCATGATAATTGTCTTTATTCATGCTATAATTGTATTATCCGGAAATCGTAATACACGTGTGAATACATAGACCATAATATGTCCCTAGTAAGCCTCTAGTTGACTAGCTCGTTGATCAGCAAATAGTCATGGTTTCCTGACTATGGACATTAGATGTCGTTGATAACGGGATCACATCATTAGGAGAATGATGTGATGGACAAGACCCAATCCTAAGCATAGGACAAGATCGTGTAGTTCGTTTTGCTAGAGCTTTTCCAATGTCAAGTATCTTTTCCTTAGACCATGATATCGTGTAACTCCCGGATACCGTAGGAGTGCTTTGGGTGTATCAAACGTCGCAACATAACTGGGTGACTATAAAGGTACACTACAGGTATCTCCGAAAGTGTCTGTTGGGTTGACACGGATCGAGACTGGGATTTGTCACTCCGTATGACGGAGAGGTATCTCTCGGCCCACTCGGTAATGCATCATCATAATGAGCTCAAAGTGACCAAGTGTTTGGTCACGGGATCATGCATTACGGTACGAGTAAAGTGACTTGCCGGTAATGAGACTGAACGAGGTATTGGGATACCGACGATCGAGTCTCGGGCAAGTAATGTACCGTTTGACAAAGGGAATTGTATACGGGGTTGATTGAATCCTCGACATCATGGTTCATCCGATGAGATCATCGAGGAGCATGTGGGAGCCAACATGGGTATCCAGATCCCGCTGTTGGTTATTGATCGGAGAGCCGTCTCGGTCATGTCTGCGTGTCTCCCGAACCCGTAGGGTCTACACACTTAAGGTTCGGTGACGCTAGGGTTATTAGGAAGACTTGTATGTGATTACCGAATGTTGTTCGGAGTCCCGGATGAGATCCCGGATGTCACGAGGAGTTCCGGAATGATCCGGAGGTGAAGATTTATATATGGGAAGTCGTCATACGGTCACCGGAAAGTTTCGGGGGCATATCGGTATTGTACCGGGGCCACCGGAGGGGTTCCGGGGGTCCACCGGGAGGGTCACCTCTCTCGGAGGGCCTCATGGGCCGTAGTGGGAAGGGGAACCAGCCCCTGGACGGCTGGGCGCCCCCCCCTTGGGCCCATGCGCCTAGGGTTGGGGGGGAACCCTAGTGAGGGCGCCCCCCCTTGCTTGGGGGGCAAGCCCCCTCCCTTGGCCGCCGCCCCCCTCTAGATCTCATCTAGAGGGGGCCGGCCCCCTTCCCCCTTCCCCTATAAATAAAGGGGCGAGGGGTAGCTGCACACAACATCCAAGGCGCAGCCCCTCCCCTCCCCAACACCTCTCCTCCTCCCTTAAGAGCTTGGCGAAGCCTTGTCGGAGTACTGCCTCTCCACCACCACCACGCCGTCGTGCTGCTGCTGGAGCCTTCTTCCTCAACCTCTCCTTTCCCCTTGCTGGATCAAGAAGGAGGAGACATCATACACTCCGTACGTGTGTTGAACGCGGAGGTGCTGTCCGTTCGGCACTTGGTCATCGGTGATTTGGATCACGGCGAGTACGACTCCATCATCCCCGTTCTCTTGAACGCTTCCGCTCGCGATCTACAAAGGTATGTAGATGCACTCCTATCACTCATTGCTTAGATGAACTCATAGATGGATCTTGGTGAAACCGTAGGATAATTTTTATTTTCCGCAACGTTCCCCAACAATTCCTGCTATGGTTCTGCTCCGTGTTGCTAATGATTGCTAGGACTTGTAAGTACCTTTCGATGAAACAGTGGGTCGCTTGAGGGCTCTGGAATATTGCTTCGTGGATGGCTTTCCTCCGGGCGTGCCAGATGGACCAAAGAGTGACTGCCGTGATGATAAATTGATCGTGTGAGAACATTCCCATCACTGTGAACGTGCCATCAACTAAATACTGTTAGACTAAATAGGCTTGGCCCATTAACAAATTTTGAATCTCAAATGAACCCATGAGAAAAATGGCAAGAGCTGGCATGGTGCTAAAGTTTAGTCCAACATTCCTAGCTGACGAAGTGTTGGAACTCTTTATACAGTGGGTTCTCTACATCACACTTAATGAGGTGTCATGAAGAGAAAGAGAAGATCGCGCGCGCGCTCGCTCGCTCGCTCGCTCCCCTCGTCGGGCTCTAGTCCGTTGTCTTGCAAGGGCGCGACTTCCTTTTGCCGTTTTGTTTTGGGTGTCTTGATGAACAAATTCGTTATTTTCTTGTTCGGTAAGGTTGACTTGGAAACCAAGTTGGTTCGAGATTGTGATCGCGACACGATATCGCCTCTGCTTTTACTATATATACTGCTTACCGGCCTCGGCCAAAGGCACACCGGAATAACCTAGGGATTTGCCTCATCTCGCAACTTGTGCCGCCACCATAGTCTACTCTGTCCTGAACGCCGGCATGCATCGGCGTGCGGGAGAGCAGGTATCCGGAACCGTTTGTCCTTGTGATCCTGCACCAAGAGAGGATAAATTAGGTTTTTGGAAAAGCGCTCTACGCGATTGCTCAAGTTCGTTATCATGGGTCGTTTTCCATCCAAGTCGGGTGGTGCTACCCATCGCCGTCAACAACAGATCGCCACCAACATCATCATCTACATTGTCACTACTGCAGCAACTAACGAGCAGTACATCCTTTGTGTTCTGTTCATGCCTCTCTCTATAGTTGCTACTTCGTGTGTGATGCTGGTATGCAGGTTTTGTTGTTCATCTAGTTTGCTAGATTATTGCATGCTAGTCTCTATTCTAGTCTTGAAATATTTACTGGATTTAATCATGAACTCGCCTAATATTCCAACATTCCAAAAGCCTACTTGTAAGCAATTTCCCGAGTTAACTATGGCTGGATTCGTGATGCACTGAGGACGTATAAGTTTACCAGTGTGCACTTTGAGAGGTGGCAGGTGAAGATCGCGCTCTGGCTTACTGCTCTGAAAATTTTCCACGTTAGTGTTGGTGCTCTAGTGGGAATGTCTGAGGAAGATCAGAGAAAATTCCAGGAAGCCAATACTATGTTTGTGGGATATATTATGAGTGTTCTTGCTGACCATCTGTGTGATGTGTACATGCACATAGAAGATGGAAAGACGCTGTGGGATGCACGAACTGCTAAATTCGGTGTAACAGATGCAGACAGTGAACTGTACATCATGGAGAGTTTCCACGATTACAAGATGTCGAGTAACCGTTTTGTGGTTGAACAAGCTCATGAGATACAGTGCATTGTGAAGGAACTGGAACTCCTTAAGTGTGTTCTACCCGACAAATTCATGGTTGGGTGCATGATTGCAAAGTTTCCTCCTTCTGGAGGAATTCCGCCGCAACTCTAAAACATAAGTGACAGAAGATATCAGTTAAAATCTGGTTGCATCTCTTGATTTAAAAGAAGAAAGCTTGGACTAAATACATTACTGAGAAAGGAGGTGAGGTTCATCCTACCGCTAATATGTGCAGAGGTACCTGTCGAGGTTACCATCCTTACAATGAGTACTAGGGGTACGAATAAGGGGCAGAGTCTAGCTACGACACAGGTGTAACACTCGGTGTTTAATGAGTTCATGCCCCTCGCTCGGTGGAGGTAAAAGCCCTACGTCTCGTGCCCTGAGGCTTGCTTTGATTTGGTGGGTATAGTTACAAAGATTGTGAAGGAAATATGCCCTAGAGGCAATAATAAAGTTATTATTTATTTCCTCATATCATGATAAATGTTTATTATTCATGCTAGAATTGTATTAACCGGAAACATGATACATGTGTGAATACATAGACCAACATAACGTCACTAGTATGCCTCTACTTGACTAGCTCATTAATCAAAGATGGTTATGTTTCCTAACCATAGACATGTGTTGTCATTTGATTAATGGGATCACATCATTAGGAGAATGATGTGATTGACATGACCCATTCCGTTAGCCTAGCACTTGATCGTTTAGTATATTGCTATTGCTTTCTTCATGACTTATACATGTTCCTGTAACTATGAGATTATGCAACTCCCGTTTACCGGAGGAACACTTTGGGTGCTACCAAACGTCACAACGTAACTGGGTGATTATAAAGGAGTACTACAGGTTTCTCCGAAGGTACATGTTGGTTGGCGTATTTCGAGATTAGGTTTTGTCACTCCGATTGACGGAGAGGTATCTCTGGGCCCTCTCGGTAATGCACTTCACTATAAGCCTTGCAAGCAATGTAGCTAATGAGTTAGTTACGGAATGATGCATTGCATAACAAGTAAAGATACTTGCGGTAACGAGATTGAACTAGGTATTGGATACCGACGATCGAATCTCGGGCAAGTAACATACCGATGACAAAGGGAACAACGTATGTTGTTATGCGGTTTGACCGATAAAGATCTTCGTAGAATATGTAGGAGCCAATATGGGCATCCAGGTTCCGCTATTGGTTATTGATCGAGAATAGTTCTAGGTCATGCCTACATAGTTCTCGAACCCGTAGGGTCCACATGCTTAACGTTACGATGACAGTTTTATTTTGAGTTTATAAGTTTTGATGTACCGAAGTTTGTTCGGAGTCCCGAATGTGATCACGGACATGATGAGGAGTCTTGAAATGGTCGAGACATAAAGATTGATATATTGGACGACTATATTCGGACACCGGAAGTGTTCCGGGAGTTTTTGGAGAAAACCGGAGTGCTAGAGGGTTACCGGAACCCCCTCGGGGAAGTATTGGGCCTTAGTGGGCCTGAGGGGAGAGAGAGGGCAGCAGCCCAGGAGGTGGCCCCCCCCCCATGAGGAGTCCGAATTGGACTAGGGGAGGGGGCGTGGCCCCCCCTTTCCCTCTCCCTCTCCCTCTCTTTCCTTCCCCCTTCCTCCTTCCTAGTGGGACTAGGAAAGGGGAGTCCTACTCCCACTAGGAGGAGGACTCCCCCTCCTTGGCGCGCCCCCTAGGGCCGGCCGGCCTCCCCCCTTGCTCCTTTATATACGGGGGCAGGGGGGCACCCCAGGACACACAAGTTGATCTACGTTATCGTTCCTTAGTCGTGTGCGGTGCCCCCCCTCCACCATATTCCACCTCGGTCATATCGTCGCGGAGTTTAGGCGAAGCCCTGTGCCGGTAGAACATCATCATCGTCACCACGCCGTCGTGCTGACAGAACTCATCCCCGACACTTTGCTGGATCGGAGTCAGGGGATCGTCATCAAGCTAAACGTGTGCTGAACTCGGAGGTGCCGTACGTTCGGTACTTGGATCGGTCGGACCATGAAGACGTACGACTACATCAACCGCGTTGTCATAACGCTTCTTCTTACGGTCTACGAGGGTACGTGGACAATACTCTCCCCTCTCGTTGCTATGCATCACCATGATCTTGCGTGTGTGTAGGATTTTTTTTTGAAATTACTACGTTCCCCAACAGTGGTATTAGAGCCAGGTTTTATGCGTAGATGTCATATGCACGAGTAGAACACAAGTGAGTTGTGAGCGATACAAGTCATATTGCTTACCAGCATGTCATACTTTGGTTCGGAGGTATTGTGAGATGAAGCGGCCCAGACCGACATTACGCGTACGCTTACGCGAGACTGGTTTCACCGTTACGAGCACTCGTGCTTAAAGGTGGCTGGCGGGTGTGTGTCTCTCTCACTTTAGCTGAATCGAGTGTGGCTACGCGCGGTCCTTATGAAGGTTAAAACAGCACTAACTTGACGAACTATCGTTGTGGTTTTGATGCGTAGGTAAGAACGGTTCTTGCTAAGCCCGTAGCAGCCACGTAAAATTTGCAACAACAAAGTAGAGGACGTCTAACTTGTTTTTGCAGGGCATGTTGTGATGTTATATGGTCGAGACGTGATGCTATATTTTATTGTATGAGATGATCATGTTTTGTAACCGAAGTTATCGGCAACTGGCAGGAGCCATATGGTTGTCGCTTTATTGTATGAAATGCAAACGCCCTGTAATTGCTTTACTTTATCACTAAGTGGTAGCGATAGTCGTAGAAGCAATAGATGGCGTAACGACAATGATGCTACGATGAAGATCAAGGTGTCGCGCCGGCGACGATGGTGATCACGACAGTGCTTCGAAGATGGAGATCACAAGCACAAGATGATGATGGCCATATCATATCACTTATATTGATTGCATGTGACATTTATTCTTTATGCATCTTATCTTGATTCGATTGACGGTAGCATTTTAAGATGATTTCTCACTAAATTATCAAGAAGTGTTCTCCCTGAGTATGCACCGTTGCGAAAGTTCTTCGTGCTGAGACACCACGTGATGATCGGGTGTGATAGGCTCTACGTTCAAATACAACGGGTGCAAAACAGTTGCACACGCGGAATACTCAGGTTAAACTTGACGAGCCTAGCATATAACAGATATGGCCTCGGAACACGGAGACCGAAAGGTCAAGCGTGAATCATATAGTAGATATGATCAACATATTGATGTTCACGTTGAAACTACTCCATCTCACGTGACGATCGGACTTGGTGTAGTTGATATGGATCACGTAATCACTTAGAGGATTACAGGGATGTTTATCTAAGTGGGAGTTCTTAAGTAATATGATTAATTGAGCTTAAATTTATCGTGAACTTAGTACCTGATATTATTTTGCTTGTCTATGTTTGTTGTAGATAGATGGCTCGTGCTGTTGTTCCGTTGAATTTTAATGCGTTCCTTGAAAAAGCAAAGTTGAAAGATGATGGTAGCAATTACACAGACTGGGTCCGTAACCTGAGGATTATCCTCATTGCTGCACAGAAGAATTACGTCCTGGAAGTACCGCTGGGTGTCAAGCCTGCTGCTAATGCAACTGACGACGTTAAGAACGTCTAGCAGAGCAAAGATGATGACTACTCGATAGTTCAGTGTGCCATGCTTTACGGCTTAGAACCGGGTCTTCAACGACGTTTTGATCGTCATGGAGCATATGAGATGTTCCAGGAGTTGAAGTTAATATTTCAAGCAAATGCCCGGATTGAGAGATATGAAGTCTCCAATAAGTTCTATAGTTGCAAGATGGAGGAGAATAGTTCTGTCAGTGAACACATACTCAAAATGTCTGGGTATAATAATCACTTGATTCAACTGGGAGTTAATCTTCTTGATGATAGTGTCATTGACAGAATTCTTCAATCACTGCCACCAAGCTACAAGAGCTTCGTGATGAACTATAATATGCAAGGGATGGACAAGACTATTCCCGAGCTCTTCGCAATGCTAAAAGCCGCGGAGGTAGAAATCAAGAAGGAGCATCAAGTGTTGATGGTTAACAAGACCACCAGTTTCAAGAAAAAGGGCAAAGGGAAGAAGAAGGGGAACTTCAAGAAGAACAACAAACAAGTTGCTGCTCAAGAGAAGAAACCCAAGTCTGGACCTAAGCCTGAGACTGAGTGCTTCTACTGCAAGCAGACTGGGCACTGGAAGCGGAACTACCCCAAGTATTTGGCAGATAAGAAGGATGGCAAAGTGAACAAAGGTATATGTGATATACATGTTATTGATGTGTACCTTACTAATGCTCGCAGTAGTACCTGGGTATTTGATACTGGTTCTGTTGCTAATATTTGCAACTCGAAACAGGGACTACGGATTAAGCGTAGATTGGCTAAGGACGAGGTGACGATGCGCGTGGGAAATGGTTCCAAAGTCGATGTGATCGCAGTCGGCACGCTACCTCTACATCTACGATCGGGATTAGTTTTAGACCTAAATAATTGTTATTTGGTGCCAGCGTTGAGCATGAACATTATATCTAGATCTTGTTTAATGCGAGACGGTTATTCATTTAAGTCAGATAATAATGGTTGTTCTATTTATATGAGTAATATCTTTTATGGTCATGCACCCTTGAAGAGTGGTCTATTTTTATTGAATCTCGAATGTAGTGATACACATATTCATAGTGTTGAAACCAAAAGATGCAGAGTTGATAATGATAGTATAACTTATTTTTGGCACTGCCGTTTAGGTCATATCAGTGTAAAGCGCATGCAGAAACTCCATACTGATGGGCTTTTGGAATCACTTGGTACTTGCGAACCGTGCCTCATGGGCAAGATGACTAAAACGCCGTTCTCCGGAACTATGGAGCGAGCAACTGATTTGTTGGAAATCATACATACTGATGTTTGTGGTCCAATGAATGTTGAGGCTCGCGGCGGGTATCGTTATTTTCTCACCTTCACAGATGATTTGAGCAGATATGGGTATATCTACTTAATGAAACACAAGTCTGAAACAATTGAAAAGTTCAAAGAATTTCAGAGTGAAGTGGAAAATCATCGTAACAAGAAAATAAAATTTCTACGATCTGATCGTGGAGGAGAATATTTGAGTTACAAGTTTGGTTTACATTTGAAACAATGCGGAATAGTTTCGCAACTCACGCCACCTGGAACACCACAACGAAATGGTGTGTCCGAACATCGTAATCATACTTTACTAGATATGGTGCGATCTATGATGTCTCTTACTGATTTACCGCTATCGTTTTGCGGTTATGCTTTAGAGACGGCCGCATTCACGTTAAATAGGGCACCATCAAAATCCGTTGAGACGACGCCTCATGAACTGTGGTTTGGCAAGAAACCAAAGTTGTCATTTCTTAAAGTTTGGGGCTGCGATGCTTATGTGAAGAAACTTCAACCAGATAAGCTCAAACCTAAATCGGAGAAATGTGTCTTCATAGGATACCCAAAAGAAACTGTTGGGTACACCTTCTATCACAGATCTGAGGGCAAGATTTTCATTGCTAAATTCGGATCCTTTCTAGAGGAGTTTCTCTCGAAAGAAGTGAGTGGGAGGAAAGTAGAACTTGATGAGGTAACTGTACCTGCTCCCTTATTAGAAAGTAGTTCATCACAAGAACCGGTTCCTGTGACAACTACGCCAATTAGTGAGGAAGCTAATGATATTGATCATGAAACTTCAGATCAAGTTTCTACTAAACCTCGTAGGTCTACCAGAGTAAGATCCGCACCAGAGTGGTACGGTAATCCTATTCTGGAAGTCATGTTACTTGACCATGATGAACCTACGAACTATGAGGAAGCGATGATGAGCCCAGATTCCGCAAAGTGGCTAGAAGCCATGAAATCTGACATGGGATCCATGTATGAAAACAAAGTATGGACTTTGGTTGACTTGCCCGATGATCGGCAAGCCATTGAGAACAAATGGATCTTTAAGAAGAAGACTGACGCTGATGGTAATGTAACTGTCTATAAAGCCCGACTTGTTGCGAAAGGTTTTCGACAAGTTCAAGGGGTTGACTACGATGAGACTTTCTCACCTGTAGCGATGCTTAAGTCTGTCCGAATCATGTTAGCAATTGCTGCATTTTATGATTATGAAATTTGGCAAATGGATGTCAAAACTGCATTCTTGAATGGATTTCTGGAAGAAGAGTTGTATATGATGCAGCCAGAAGGTTTTGTTGATCCCAAAGGTGCTAACAAAGTGTGCAAGCTCCAGCAATCCATTTATGGACTAGTGCAAGCATCTCGGAGTTGGAATAAACGCTTTGATAGTGTGATCAAAGCATATGGTTTTATACAGACTTTTGGAGAAGCCTGTATTTACAAGAAAGTGACTGGGAGCTCTATAGCATTTCTAATATTATATGTAGATGACATATTATTAATTGGAAATGATATAGAATTTCTGGATAGCATAAAGGGATACTTGAATAAAAGTTTTTCTATGAAAGACCTCGGTGAAGCTGCTTACATATTGGGCATCAAGATTTATAGAGATAGATCAAGACGTTTAATAGGACTTTCACAAAGCACATACCTTGATAAAATTTTGAAAAAGTTCAAAATGGATCAGGCAAAGAAAGGGTTCTTGCCCGTGCTACAAGGTGTGAAGTTGAGTCAGACTCAATGCCCGACCACAGCAGAAGATAGAGAGAAAATGAAAGATGTTCCCTATGCTTCAGCCATAGGCTCTATCATGTATGCAATGTTGTGTACCAGACCTGACGTATGCTTAGCAATAAGCTTGGCAGGAAGGTACCAAAGTAATCCAGGAGTGGATCACTGGACAGCGGTCAAGAACATCCTGAAATACCTGAAAATGACTAAGGATATGTTTGTCGTGTATGGAGGTGACAAAGAGCTAGTCGTAAATGGTTATGTCGATGCAAGCTTTGCCACAGATCCGGACAATTCTAAATCGCAAACCGGATACGTGTTTTTATTAAATGGTGGAGCTGTAAGTTGGTGCAGTTCTAAACAAAGCATCGTGGCGGGATCTAGATGTGAAGCGGAGTACATAGCTGCTTCAGAAGCAGCAAATGAAGGAGTCTGGATGAAGGAGTTCATTTCCGACCTAGGTGTCATACCTAGTGCATCGGGATCAATGAAGATCTTCTGTGACAATACTGGTGCAATTGCCTTGGCAAAGGAATCCAGATTTCACAAGAGGACCAAGCACATCAAGAGACGCTTCGATTCCATCCGGGACCAAGTCCAGGTGGGAGACATAGAGATTTCCAAGATACATACGGATCTGAATGTTGCAGACCCATTGACTAAGCCTCTCTCACAAGCAAAACATGATCAGCACCAACACTCCATGGGTGTTAGAATCATTACTGTGTAATCTAGATTATTGACTCTAGTGCAAGTGGGAGACTGAAGGAAATATGCCCTAGAGGCAATAATAAAGTTATTACTTATTTCCTCATATCATGATAAATGTTTATTATTCATCCTAGAATTGTATTAACCGGAAACATGATACATGTGTGAATACATAGACCAACATAACGTCACTAGTATGCCTCTACTTGACTAGCTCATTAATCAAAGATGGTTATGTTTCCTAACCATAGACATGTGTTGTCATTTGATTAATGGGATCACATCATTAGGAGAATGATGTGATTGACATGACCCATTCCGTTAGCCTAGCACTTGATCGTTTAGTATATTGCTATTGCTTTCTTCATGACTTATACATGTTCCTGTAAATATGAGATTATGCAACTCCCATTTACCGGAGGAACACTTTGGGTGCTACCAAACGTCACAACGTAACTGGGTGATTATAAAGGAGTACTACAGGTGTCTCCGAAGGTACATGTTGGGTTGGCGTATTTCGAGATTAGGTTTTGTCGCTCCGATTGACGGAGAGGTACCTGTGGGCCATCTCGGTAATGCACATCACTATAAGCCTTGCAAGCAATGTAGCTAATGAGTTAGTTACGGAATAATGCATTACATAACGAGTAAAGAGACTTGCCCGTAACGAGATTGAACTAGGTATTGGATACCGACGATCGAATCTCGGGCAAGTAACATACCGATGACAAAGGGAACAACGTATGTTGTTATGCAGTTTGACCGATAAAGATCTTCGTAGAATATGTAGGAGCCAATATGGGCATCCAGGTTCCGCTATTGGTTATTGACCGAGAATAGTTCTAGGTCATGTCTACATAGTTCTCGAACCCGTAGGGTCCGCACACTTAATGTTACGATGACAGTTTTATTATGAGTTTATAAGTTTTGATGTACCGAAGTTTGTTCGGAGTCCCGAATGTAAGCACGGACATGACGAGGAGTCTCGAAATGGTCGAGACATAAAGATTGATATATTGGATGACTATATTCGGACACCAGAAGTGTTCCGGGAGTTTTCGAAGAAAACCGAAGTGCTGGAGGGTTACCGGAACCCCCCCGGGGAAGTATTGGGCCTTATTGGGCCTGAGGGGAAAGAGAGGGCAGCAGCCCAGGAGGTGGCGCGCTCCCCCCCATGAGGAGTCCGAATTGGACTAGGGGAGGGGGCACGGCCCCCCCTTTCCCTCTCCCTCTCCCTCTCTTTCCTTCCCCCTTCCTCCTTCCTAGTGGGACTAGGAAAGGGGAGTCCTACTCCCACTAGGAGGAGGACTCCCCCCTCCTTGGCGCGCCCCCTAGGGCCGGCCGGCCTCCCCCCTTGCTCCTTTATATACGGGGGCTGGGGCACCCCAGGACACACAAGTTGATCTACGTGATCGTTCCTTAGCCGTGTGCGGTGCCCCCCTCCACCATATTCCACCTCAGTCATATCGTCACGGAGTTTAGGTGAAGCCCTGCCCGGTAGAACATCAACATCATCACCATGCTGTCGTGCTGACGGAACTCATCCCCGACACTTTGCTGGATCGGAGTCCGGGGATCGTCATCGAGCTGAACGTGTGCTGAACTCGGAGGTGCCGTACATTCGGTACTTGGATCGGTCTGATCGTGAAGACGTACAACTACATCAACCGCGTTTTCATAACGCTTCCGCTTACGGTCTACGAGGGTACGTGAACAATACTCTCCCCTCTCGTTGCTATGCATCACCATGATCTTGCGTGTGCGTAGGAAAGTTTTTGAAATTACTACGTTCCCCAACAGATTGAACATGCCTGTCTATGGAGAGGGTGCGGCTTATATAGAGTGCGTTGCAGCACCATGTCTCCCACACCGCCGATGCAATTAATGTCATTGAATGAGACATTTACTAGTGTAATTGCTCTACTATAGCGGTTACAGGTAACAGTAGCTATAACTCTATTTAGTGAATGACTTAGGATTCCTGAACCGTTGCAGCTCCCATGGCATCCTCTTGTCCTCTGCGTCCGAGTGGTGGTCCGTCCGCCGAGTGATGTGTGATCGTCCGAGTGCCGCAGAACCATCCGAGTGAAGCTCCTGATGTATTCATCTGAATGCTGGCGTGGTCCAGGGACCTACCTATGATGATGGTGGGCCCTATGTGGGTCCCAAATGATGGGTCCTTGACCCTACCTATAATAGGTGACCGCATCAGTACCCGTAGAACAAGAACAAAGGGAAGAACATGCCTGTTTTCAACAAGCCTACCAAGACTACTACCTTCAAGAAGAAGAAGTTTAACGAGGCTGAGCTAGAGTGCTACGCCTATGGGAAATACAGACACTTCTCCAAGGAATGCCTAGAACGTGCAGACCGCAGAGGAAAAATGAGCTCCAAGATTGTCAAAACATGGTGACCACTAGCAATACTGATGGGTACGGTAATTTACCTATGGTTCTTTCAGTATTTAAATCATCTTCCTGGTGGATTTCACGCGTGTGCTAACGTATCTTTGTTCACTTCTTACCAGTCGCAAGGGATTCTTTCATTCTAATGGGAAATGGGTCACATGCTTCTGTTTGTGGCATTGGCATGATGGATCTGAAGTTTACTTCGGAGAAGATCGTGTAACTAAGGAACATGCAGCATGTCCCTACCATGAACAAGAATCTAGTTAGTGGCTCCCTTCTATGCAGATAGGTTTATGGTAGTTTTAGAGTCGAATAAAGTAACTGTGTAGAGATTTGGACAATTAGGCAAAGGCTATGAGTGCAGAGGCTTGTTCCGCTTTTCCCTTTCAGATTTTTGTGATAAGCCAGTAAACCAAATTTGTCCCAGTGTTAATGATGAGATAAGTATTTTTCACTCTCATTTATGTCATATTAATTTGGTTTGATGTCTTGGTTATCAAGCATGCGTTTAATTCTGAATTTCACTGTTGCCAAAGGTTCTATGTGTCATAGTTGTGTGCAATCGAAGCAACCTTGAAAGCTTCACACAACTGTTGAGGAGAGAAACTTGGCACCTCTAGAACTCATACATTCTGATCTTTGTGAGATGAATCGTATGTTGACAAAAGGTGGAAAGAGATATTTCATGACATTGATTGATGATGAGACTACATTTTGTTATATTTATTTGTTGCAAACAAAAGATGAAGCTTTCGACTGCTTTAAAATATGTAAATCTGAAGTTGAAAAACAACTAGAGAAAAAAGATCAAGCGTCTTAGGTCCGGTCATGGAGGAGAGTATTTTCGCAAAGTATTTTGATGAATTTTGTGAGGATCATGTTATTATCCTCAAGAGAACCTCTCCATATTATCCCCAATCAAATGGGGTTGTCGAGAGGAAACACCGCATGCTAACTGACTTGGTGAATGCCAGGTTAGACACTACTAATTTATCTAAGGCATGGTGTGGTGGCTTTATTGACTTCGTGTCATGTCCTGAATAGAGTTCCAAACAAGAATAAAGAGAAAACCCCTTATGAGGAGTGGGTTGGGGAAACCATCACTTTCTTATTTGCGCACTTGGGGATGCTTGGCAAAGGTCAATATTCCTATTCCTAAGAAACGCAAACTCGGACCGAAGACAGTGGATTGTGTATTTCTAGGTTTTGCTCAACGAAGCGTTGCTTATGGATTTTTAGTGGTTAAATTTGAGGTACCCGATATGCATGTTGACACTATAGTGGAATCTCGTGGCGCAACATTTTTTGAGAATATATTTACTATGAAAGATATGCATAGTATTGCTAGATTTTCTTTTCTAATAATTGCTGATTCTAGTACATCTGATGAGTATTTCGAACAATCACTTGAGGAAGTCCTTGAGAAGGATAAAGATGAAACTCTTGTGAGGAGCAAGAGACAAAGGGTTACAAAATCCTTTGGTAATGATTTCATTGTATACCTTGTGGATGACACTCCCAAGTCTATTGCAAAGGCATGTGCATCTCCGGATGTTGATGATTGGAAAGAAGTTGTTCATAATAAGGTGGACTCAATTCTTTTTAATGGCACTTGGGGAGTTAAATGATCGAACCTATGGTTGTAAAACTATGGGATTTAAGTGGGTGTTCAAAAATAAGCTAAGGCCTGATGGTACTATTGATAAGTATAAGGCGCAACTTGTGGCTAAGGGCTGCACTAAGAAAGAAGGAAAATATTACTTTGACACCTATTCACCCGTTGCTAGAATGACCACCATTTGGGTGCTACTTTCCTTGGCTGCCTCTTATGGTCTTATCAATCATCAAATGGATGTAAAGATAGATTTCCTAAATTGAGAGTTGGAAGAGGAAATCTATATGGATCAGCTTGACGGGTTTGTAGTAAAGAGTGAAGATAGAAAGGTGTGCAAGTTGTTAAAATCTTTGTATAGTCTGAAACAGGCACCTAAGAAATGGAATGGGAAGTTTGAAAGAACTCTGACTTCTGCAGGGTTTGTCATTAATGAGGTTGATAGGTGTGTTTACTATCGCCATGGTGGGGACAATAGTGTTATATTATGTTTGTATGTGGAAGACGTACTGCTTTTTGGTTCAAACATTGGTGCGATCAGTGAGGTCAAGTATTTTCTATCAAATACCTTTGACATCAAAGATCTTGGAGAAGCCAGTGTGACTCTGAACATCATACTTGTAAGGATGAGAGTGGGTACTTTAACGCAATCTTACTATGTTGAGAAGGTCTTGAGCCGAATCGGCTTTATGGACAGCAAGCCTTTGACAAACCACAAGTATAGGGGACCGCAACAGTTTTCAAGGGTAGAGTATTCAACCCAAATTGATTGATTCGACACAAGGGGAGCCAAAGAATATTTGCGAGTTAGCACTTGAGTTGTCAATTCAACCACACCTGGAGATTAATTATCTGCAGCAAAGTGATCAGTAGCAAAGTAGTATGATAGTTTTGATAGTAGTACCAAAAGCAATAGTAACGGTGGCATTGATATCAATGATTTTGTAGCAAGTGCAACAGTAACGATAGCAGTAGTAATTTAGCAAGAACAACATGAGAGAAATTCGTAGGCATTGGATCGGTGAATTCGTTGATGATATTCATCATATAACAGTCATAACCTAGGGCGATACAGCACTAGCTCCAGTTCATAAATATAATGTAGGCATGTATTCCGTAAATAGTCATACGTGCTTATGGAAAGAACTTGCATGCCATCTTTCGTCCTACTCTCCCGTGGTAGCGGGGTCCTACTGGAAACTAAGGGATATTAAGGCCTCCTTTTAATAGAGAACAAGAACAAAGCATTAACACATAGTGAATTCATGAACTCCTCAAACTACGGTCATCACCGGGAAGTGTCCCGACTTCTATCACTCTGGGTTTGTCGGATCATAACACGTAGTAGGTGACTATAACTTGTAAGGTCGGATCTAGAACATAGAGATAATGGCGATAATCTAAACAGTTCAGATCTGAAATCATGGCACCCGGGCCCAATGTAACAAGCATTAAGCATGGCAAAGTCATAGCAACATCAATCTATGAACATGATGGATACTAGGGATCAAGCCCTAACAAAACTAACTTGATTACATGACCAGCGAGCCTACGAAGGAATTACTCACTCCCGGTGGGGAGCATCATGGAATTGGCGATGGAGATGGGTTGGTGATGACGAAGATCGAAGATCCCCCTCTTCAGAACCCCAAACGAACTCCAGATCTGGCCTCCCAATGAAGAACAGGAGGTGGCGGCGGCTCTGTCTCGTGAAATGTGATAATTCTTCCTCCCTGATTTTTTTCTCCGAAAATCTAATTTTATAGTATCAGGGTTGAGGTCTGCGGGGCCACCTGGTGGGGATAGCCCACCTAGGCGCGTCTGGAGGGGGTGGGGCGCGCCCTGGTGGGTTCTGCCCACCTAGGTGCCCCACTCCGGAGGTTCTCGGCTCCAAAAATTGTCTTTTATTATATAAAATTCCTCGCAAAGTTCCTTTCCAATCCGAGAACTTTTATTTTTGCATAAAAGGATACCATGGTAGTTCTACTGTAAACAACGTCAGTCTGGGTTAGTTTCATTCAAATTATGCAAATTAGGGTCCAAAACAAGAGAAAAAGTGGTAGAAAAAGTAGATACGTTGAAGACGTATCAGCCTTCTCCAACACCTTATGATCCCAGCATGACTCCCAGGAAGAACAAGAAAGAAACAAGAGATCAATTAAAATACTCTCAAATTGTCGGTTCACTCATGTACTTAGCTAGCGCAACAAGGTCATATATCACTTTTGTTGTGAGCAAATTAAGGTGAATGTGAATGATGAATACTAGCCAAGAAATTGATTTGTGGTTGGTGGATTTTGGTAATTTGATGATGGTTATTGTTGATGAAGTCACCGCTAGATGTTTGGCTGGCAGAGAGAGAGAGAGAGAGAGAGAGGTAGAGGGATAATGTTGATGAAATAACCACTAGATGTTTGGCTTGCTGACAGAGATAGATAGATAGATAGATAGATAGAGAGAGAGAGAGATAGAGAGAGATTATAACAAGAAGGTGAAGTTGAAGAAATTTCAAGTTGGTGACCAGTGTGGAAGTTAATTCTATCAATTAATTGAAGGATAACAAGTTTGGAAAGACGTCTGCGGGTTGGCAAGGTCTTTTCCAGATTTTGGAGTGGTTCATGAGAATTCATGTTTAATGGAATGCATACATGGAACTTTGCTACATCGGGCTGTTAATGGAAGATATTTGAAGAAAGTCCCTTTTGGTACTTCAAGGAATGAGAGCGTGAATATAGGTAGGATGGTTAGCATAGAGTTTACTAGGACCCGTCGTCCTCCATAGGACATCGGACTTCCTTTTCAATAACTAAACTTGTTTTCAAATTGTGTCTTCAATACACTTTTACTCTTTACTTGTAAGATTTTTCAAGTGGATAGGTGCCCTGAGATAACAAAATGGAAGTTTACCCGCTTCACATCCAAAAGATCATCTGTAAACATGTTCTTCATCTTTGGCTCAACCGAAGCAAAAGAGGTCACTTTTGTGGATGTTATTTAAGCCCTGACAATTTCTCAAAGAGACAAAGAAACGGTTTCATATAACTTCCTTACCCAGACCAGGCTCCATTAGAATGATGGTATCGTCAGCATGTTGGAGATTGGATGCACCCCCATCAGCTACATGCACGATGAGATCTTCTACCTCACAATTTTCCTTGTCCCTTGCTATGAGGATTGCCGGCAGATTGGCCAAAATATTGAAGAGAATTGGCAACATAGGTCACCTTATAGTAACCCCTTTTGGGTTTGAAAATAGTATCAATGGCAACACTGACCTTCATCTCGACAATGCCACCTTGAACAAATGTCTTCGCAGGTTTCCTGTAGGCAGGATCAAAACCCCCTCATACGTAGAGCTTGTTGTAAGAAAGGTCATTTTCTTATGAATGATTTCATGAAGGATAACCACCCCCTTTGGGATGTTTTGCACTGGAATGAAAGTCGTCTCCGTATGCCAAACAATAGTGTGTGTTATCGCACCTTGGCAGGCCAAAATTGTTCAATACGCATTGCGTTCTCTTTCTTGGGAAGCAAATTATTGTTCAGAAGTTTAGCTTAAATAGTTGAAGCTCCTCGTTGATTAAATTTTCAAACAATGACATTAATGTCACATTTTATAATGCTCCAATATTTCTAATAAAATTCCGCTGAAAAACCATATGGTCCCAGAGCTTTAATACTTTTCATTTGTGAGATGACCTCAAACATCTATTTTCTTCATAAAAGGTGATACGGGCGGCATATTGTCCATCGATACAAAGGTGTACTGATACGTCTCCGTCGTATCTACTTTTCCAAACACTTTTGCCCTTGTTTTGGACTCTAACTTGTATGATTTGAATGGAACTAACCCAGACTGATGTTGTTTTCAGCAGAATTGCCATGGTGTTGTTTTATGTGCAGAAAATAAAAGTTCTCGGAATGACCTGAAACTCCACGGAACACCTTAGAAAAAACAATAAAAAATGCTTGCCAAAGACGAAGACCAGGGGGCCCACACCCTATCCACGAGGGTGGGGGGCGCCGCCCTGGGCGCGCCCCCTACCTCGTGGGCCCCCTGGTGGCCCTCCGACGCCAACTCCAACTCCATATATTGGCTTTCGGGGAGAAAAAATCGGAGAGAAGAAATAATCGCGTTTTACGATACGGAGCCGCCGCCAAGCCCTAATCTCTCTCGGGAGGGATGATCTGGAGTCCGTTCGGGGCTCCGGAGAGGGGGATTCGTCGCTATCGTCAGCATCAACCATCCTCCATCACCAATTTCATGATGCTCACCGCCGTGCGTGAGTAATTGCATCGTAGGCTTGCTGGACGGTGATGGGTTGGATGAGATTTATCATGTAATCGAGTTAGTTTTGTTAGGGTTTGATCCCTAGTATCCATTATGTTCTGAGATTGATGTTGCTATGACTTTGCTATGCTTAATGCTTGTCACTAGGGCCCGAGTGCCATGATTTCAGATCTGAACCTATTATGTTTTCATGAATATATGCGTGTTCTTGATCCTATCTTGCAAGTCTATAGTCACCTATTATGTGTTATGATCCGGCAACCCCGAAGTGACAATAATCGGGACCACTCCCGGTGATGACCATAGTTTGAGGAGTTCATGTATTCACTATGTGCTAATTCTTTGTTCCGGTTCTCTATTAAAAGGAGGCCTTAATATCCCTTAGTTTCCAATAGGACCCCGCTGCCACGGGAGGGTAGGACAAAAGATGTCATGCAAGTTCTTTTCCATAAGCACGTATGACTATATACGGAATACATGCCTACATTACATTGATGAACTGAAGCTAGTTCTGTGTCACCCTATGTTATGACTGTAACATGACGAACTGCATCTGGCATAATTATCCATCACTAATCTGGTGCCTATGAGTTTTCCATATACTGGTTCTCGCTTATTTACTTTTCCGTTGCTACTGTTACAATCACTACAAAATACCAAAAACATTACTTTTGCTGTCTTTACTTTTGTTACCGTTACCACTACTATCATATTACTTTTCTACCAAACACTTTGCTGCAGATACTAAGTTTCTAGGTGTGGTTGAATTGATAACTCGGCTGCTAATACTTGAGATTATTCTTTGGCTCCCCTTATGTCGAATCAACAAATTTGGGTTGAATACTCTACCCTCGAAAACTGTTGCGATCCCCTATACTTGTGGGTTATCAAGACCTTTTTCTGGCACCGTTGCCAGGGAGCATAGCTCTACTCTTTGAGTCATTTGGGATTTATATCTGCTGGACACTATGAAGAACTTGAAAGATGATCGAACTACTATTTTGCCCTCAACTAAGAGGGAAGGTAAGGAACGGCCATCTGGCCTTGCACTAGATTCTCCTTCTGTTATAAGTAAGCTTGCGACACCTAAACCTGCTACTGCTATGAATTCTGATATGTCGCATGTTATTGATGATGCCACTTCTGCTATGCATGATACTTATGATGAAACTACTTCTATGCTTGATACTACTGTGCCCCTTGGTGAATTTCTTGATGAGCAAATTGCTAAATCTAGAGAAAGAGAAATTATTGAACCTGAATACGATGATGTTAGTGATGATGAGAATATGCCTGCTATTCCTGAGGGTTATCTTTTTGATGTTGAATCTTCTGCAGCTATTCTTGCTTGCCAGGATAGATATGAACTTAAGAGGTTGCTAGTTAAATGGAGTAAAGAATCTTTTAGAGATAGAATGAGACCCGACCCTGCTTTTGCTACTTCACCTATCTGTGTTCCTGATAAGGATTATTATGATTTTTCTGTTGATCCAGATATAATTACTTTGGTTGAATCTGATCCTTTTTATGGTTATGAATCTGAAACTGTTGTGGCACATCTTACTAAGTTAAATGATATAGCTACCCTGTTTACTAATAATGAGAGATCGCGCTACCTTTATTTACTCAAAATATTTCCGTTCTCATTAAAGGGTGATGCTAAGATATGGTTTAATTCTCTTGATCCTGGTTGTGTGCAAAGTCCCCAGGATATGATTTATTACTTCTCTGCTAAATATTTCTCTGCTCATAAGAAACAAGCTGCTTTGAGGGAAATATACAACTTCGCGCAAATTGAAGAAGAGAGTCTCCCACAAGCTTGGGGGAGGCTTCTCAAGTTACTTAATGCTTTGCCTGATCATCCTCTTAAGAAACCTACAATATTTGATATCTTTTATAATGGACTAACTGATGCTTCCAGAGATTACCTGGATAGTTGTGCTGGTTCTCTTTTCTGGGAAAGAACACCGGATGAAGCTGAAATTCTATTGAATAATATGTTGGCAAATGAAAATAATTGGGCACCTCTTGAGCCACCTCCTGAGCTAGTTCCAGAGCCAATTACTGAGCCTATTCCTAAAGATATGCAAGAGGCAAAGAAATCTATGAAAGAAAAAGGTATTAAAGCTGAAGATGTTAAGAATTTACCTACTATTAAAGAAATACATGGTCTTAATTTACCGCCTGTTGAAGAAGTATATGATCTCAATTACTTATTCACTGAAGAACCTCCCGATATCCCGACACAGGTAGTAAAGGTAAATTCTCTGTATAGATATGATAAAGCTGAAGTTCCTCCTACTAAAATTGCTAGTCAGTGCTTGGATGAGTTTGATGACTTTATGCTTAAGCAAGATGACTTTAATGCTTATTTTGGTAGACAATTAAAACATAATACCTTTATGATTAAACGCTTGGGTGATTATTTGGCTGATATTAGAGGTGAACTTAAACTTGTTAGCAAACATGCTTCTATGGTTACCACTCAAGTAGAACAAGTACTTAAAGCTCAAAAAGAAGTGCTTGATGAAATGAATAGTAAGAAAAATGATTATGTTGTTAGAGTGGCTACTAGAACTGGTAGAATGACTCAGGAACCTTTGTATGCTGAAGGCCACCCTAAGAGAATCAAGCAAGATTCTCATAGAAATAATATTGATGTACCTAGTTCTTCTACGAAGAAGAAAAAGAAAAATGATAGGACTTTGCAAACTTCTGGTGAACCTATTGCTGAACCACCTGAGAATCCAAATGATATCTCTATTTCTGATGCTGAAACACAATCAGGTGATGAACATGAACCTAGTGATAATGTTCATGTTGATGTTCAACCTAGTAATGATAATGATGTAGAAGTTGAACCTGCTGTTGATCTTGATAACCCACAATCAAGGAATCAACATTATGATAAAAGAGACTTTGTTGCTAGGAAACATGGTAAAGAAAGGGAACCATGGGTTCAGAATCCATGCCTTTTCCTCCGAAACCATCCAATAAAAAGGATGATGAGGATTTTGAGCGCTTTGCTGAAATGATTAGCCCCATTTTTTTGCGTGTGCGATTAACTGATGTGCTCAAAACGAATCCGTATGCTAAGTATATGAAGGATATCATTACTAATAAAAGAAAGATACCTGAAGCTGAAATTTCCACCATGCTTGCTAATTATACTTTTAAGGGTGGAATACCAAAGAAACTTGGAGATCCAGGAGTACCTACTATACCATGCTCCATTAAGAGAAATTATGTTAAAACTGCCTTATGTGATCTTGGAACCGGTGTCAGTGTTATGCCTCTCTCTTTATATCGTAGACTTGACTTGAATAATTTGACACCTACTGAAATATCTTCGCAAATGGCTGATAAATCAACTGCTATACCTGTCGGTATTTGTGAGGATGTGCCTGTTGTAGTTGCGAACGTTACTATTTTAACGGACTTTGTTATTCTTGATATTTCCGAGGATGATAGTATGTCTATTATTCTTGGAAGACCTTTCCTTAATACCGCAGGGGCTGTTATTGATTGCAACAAAGGAAATGTCACTTTTCATGTTAATGGCAATGAGCATACGGTACACTTTCCGAGAAAACAACCTCAAGTTTATAGTATCAACTCTATTGGAAAAATTCCATCGATTATATTTGGAGGTTTTAAATTTCCTCTCCCTACTGTCAAGAAAAAGTATGATATTCTTATTGTTGGGGATTTTCATATCCCCGTTGAGGTAACATAGTGTTATTCGAAATTTCTCCGGTTCCGTGATTATTTGGAATGAACTTGTTAACAAGACTTGATCAACCTTGTTAGTGGGTCCATTTTGATGATCACGAGATGGATGAAACTAGAAGCACAACCTTCTGTACCCTCTTTATATTTTCTGTTATTTAGTAGAAATAAAGTAAAATAATATTTTTCTGTCTGTTTCCTGACTTATCCGTGCAATATAAAAATACCCCGAAAATAAAAGTCCTCAGAATGCCATGCCAATTTAATATGATTTTTTCGGGAATATTTGAGGATTTACTGTGCAAAAATTACCGCGGGGGGAGCTGCCACCTGGCCACGAGGGTGGAGGGCGTGCCCTACCCCCTGGGCGCGCCCCCTGCCTCGTGGGCCATGGTGGCCCCCCTCCACTTATCCCTGCACCCATCTTCTTCCTCTGCCTCACACAAACACGAAAAACCAACTCAAGCACGAGTTCCAGCTCCCGTTGCTGTCATTTTCGATCTCCTTGCTCAAAGCACCTCTCGCAAAACTGCTTGGGGAGATTGTTCCTTGGTATGTGACTCCTCCATTGGTCCAATTAGTTTTTGTTCTAGTGCTTTATTCATTGCAAATTTGTGCTGCATAGGTGACCATGTTATTGATCTTGCATGTCAAATTTATATGGTTCCAAGTAGTTCCAATGCTTTATATAGGCTCTAGGCACTTGTGGGAGTTGTTGCTATCAATTTTATTGAAGTTGGTTCACTTTTATTTGAAGTTACTAAAAAAATTCAGAAATTTTTCAGAAGAAACAATATGATTAGGAGGATGTTCCAAGGTGGCCCTTCAAGGAAGCAAGGTCCCAGACTTGCAATACGTGATGCTGATGAGGAACCACCAAGAGACGCTCCTGTGAGGCCCTGTGAATGGCCTTCGGAAAATTTTATGAATCAAGTGGGGATCAAAGAAGAATTTAGCACATATTTGAGTAACGCCGGTCTTGAGGACTTTGAAGCTGACAAATGCCCCCAGTATCATGATCTTACAAGTTCATTTGTGAGGAGGTTTGATTTTTCATCTTTGTGTAATTCTCCTTCAGTCATGTTTGACCTTTATGACAAATCTTATACCATGGACTTAGAGGATTTCACTTCCGCTTGCAAACTTCCATCTTGGGGTAATGTCAGGGATCCCCCTAAATCTGAATATAGAGACTTTCTTGCTAGAATAACTGTGGGGGAATCTAGAGATATACACAAGCTACTATAGGGAGCGTTCACTTTCCTGCTATACATTATTTTGCTCTCTTCATAGGTAGATGCATAAATGCTAAGGATGAAGCATGTCACATGTGTGTCCCTGATCTCAGTATTCTCAGGAGTGCTGTATTAGGAGACCAATCTTATCATATGGGAGCCATTGTAGCTCGTAGGCTGCATCAGAATAGACATAGCGGAGATTTCTTTGGAGGAATTTATGCAACCCGCTTAGCTAATTTTCTTGAGATAGACATTCGTGAGGGTGATATGGAGTTACCCCCTTCTTATTTAGATTTTGATTCTATGGTTTCCCACCAGTTTGTTGAGAGGACTGAACCACCCCTCCAGTATCGACTAATCTTTAACAAACGTCATGTAGTCCATATTGCTCTTCCTGCTCCTACCTTCTTTGATTTTCAGACAAAAGGAAGATATATTATTACCAGAGAGGAGGCAGATGAGTACGAGAGGAGAGCTGAGGCTGCTCAACGCCACGCCGTAGCTCAGGCGGCGGTAGCCGCTGCATCACAGTACGACCCCAGCTTCACCTATGGGTATCCGCCAGGCTATCCCTGGCAATAGACCAACTTAGGCCAAAAGTCTAAGCTTGGGGGAGTACGTATTTTCCACCGATATTTCATTCATGTTCATACACACTCATTGCTAGATGTCAGTGCTCATACTTTTTCACTGTAATATCCATGCTAGTTTAAATTTCTTTTTCCTGCTTTCTTCTTGTGTGTTTAATAAACCTTAAGAAAAACAAAAAAATTAGTTAGTATACTTTCCATGCTTGTAGTAGAATTAAAAAGAAACCCAAAAAAATTTCCCGTTCTTCTTTTACTTGTTGGGAGCTTTCCCGTGTAAATAGTTTTTATGTCTTTTCCTTTCTTTGGGGGTCGAGAAGACCATATTGAAAATTGCTTAGTGGCTCTTATATGCATGATTGTTTATTTAACTTAGAACTCGTATTACTTGTCTTCTCTCTTGAGTTGAATGCTTGCAGATTCCAGCTTAGTCCAATGCACGTGCACTCTTATTATTATACACACCGTTCGGTCGTGCAAGTGAAAGGCAATGATGATGATATATGATGGACTTATTGGGATGAGAAAAGCTGGTATGAACTCGACCTTTCTTGTTTTTATAAATATGATGATTCATCGTTCCCGAGTCAGCTATTATGAAGTAAACATATTTGCAATGACATTTAGAGATTATAGTTTCTTGTGCCATGCTTGATTAGCTATGAGTTATAATGGTTTACCTTGCGTGCCAACATGCTATTAGAATATTATGATGTGGTATGATGGGATGGTATCCTCCTTTAAATGAATTGAGTGACTCGACTTGGCACATGTTCACGCATGTAGTTGAATCAAATCAACATAGCCTTCATGATATTTATGTTCATGGTGGATTATATCCTACTCATGCTTGTATTCGGTGTGAATTAATTTTAATGCATATTTATGACTGTTGTCGCTCTCTCAGTTGGTCGCTTTCCAGTCTTTTGCTAGCCTTCACCTGTACTAAGCGGGAATACTGCTTGTGCATCCAAACTCCTTAAACCCCAAAGTTGTTCCATATGAGTCCACTATACCTTCCTATATGCGGTATTTACCTGCCGTTCCAAGTAAATTTGTATGTGCCAAACTCTAAACCTTCAAATAAACATTTTGTTTTGCATGCTCGAATAGCTCATATGTCAACTAGAGCTGCCCTTATCTTCTGTGTTAGGCGGGTTATTTTCAAGAGGAGTGGACTCCGCTCCTCATTCACGAGAAAATGGCTTGTAACCGGGATGCCTAGTCCCATGCTTTATGCAAACTAAATCAAAATAACTGCAAACAAAATTCCCCTTGGGGCCCGTTGAATGTTGGAGGCACTCATTGTTTCGAGCAAGCCATGGATTGATGCTTGTGGAGGAAGGGGAGTATAAATTTTACCATTCTGTTTGGGAACCGCCTATAATCTGTTTAGCATGGGAGATATCATCGTCTTTTAGTTGTTATGTTGACAATGAGAGTATGCCGCTCAAAATATAATTTATCTCTATTTCAAATCCGAGCTCTGGCACCTCTACAAATCCCCGCTTCCCTCTGCGAAGGGCCTATCCATTTACTTTTATGTTGAGTCATCACCTTTCTCATTAAAAAGCACCCGCTGGAGAGCACATTGTCGTTTGCATTCATTATAATTGGTTTATATTGGGTATGACTTGACTGGATCTCTTTTACCATGAATTACAATGTTTAGTCAGTCCTTAATCTTTAAAGGTGATCTGCATTTATGTTTTGGGGTCTCAGAAAGGGCTGGCGAGATACCATTTTGTTATATCATGTTATGATTATTTTGAGAAAGTGTTGTCATCCGAGTTTTGTTATTATGGCTCGCTAACTGATTATGCTATTGATATGAGTAATTGTGAGACCTACGTGTTATTGTGAGTATGGTTAGTTCATAATAATTGCTGAAACTTGAATGCCGGCTTTTCATGTTTACAACAAAAAGAGCAAACAGAGTTTGTAAAAGTTTTTCTTTTTCTCTTTCAGTTTGTCAACTGAATTGTTTGAGGACAAGCAAGGGTTTAAGCTTGGGGGAGTTGATACATCTCAGTCGTATCTACTTTTTCAAACACTTTTGCCCTTGTTTTGGACTCTAACTTGTATGATTTGGATGGAACTAACCCGGACTGACGTTGTTTTCAGCAGAATTGCCATGGTGTTGTTTTATGTGCAGAAAATAAAAGTTCTCGGAATGACTTGAAACTCCACGGAACACCTTAGAAAAAACAATAAAAAATCCTCACCAAAGATGAAGACCATGGGGCCCACACCCTGTCCACGAGGGTGGGGGGCGCCCCCCTGGGCGCGCCCCCTACCTCGTGGGCCCCCTGGTGGCCTTCTGACGCCAACTCCAACTCCATATATTGGCTTTCGTGAAGAAAAAAAATCGGAGAGAAGAAATAATCGCGTTTTACGATACGGAGCCGCCGCCAAGCCCTAATCTCTCTCGGCAGGGCTGATCTGGAGTCCGTTCGGGGCTCCGAAGAGGGGGATTCGTTGTCGTCGTTATCATCAACCATCCTCCATCACCAATTTTATGATGCTCACCGCCGTGCGTGAGTAATTGCATCGTAGGCTTGCTGGACGATGATGAGTTGGATGCGATTTATCATGTAATCGAGTTAGTTTTGTTAGGGTTTGATCCCTAGTATCCATTATGTTTTGCGATTGATGTTGCTATGACTTTGCTATGCTTAATGCTTGTCACTAGGGCCCAAGTGCCATGATTTCAGATCTGAACCTATTATGTTTTCATTAATATATGTGTGTTCTTGATCCTATCTTGCAAGTTTATAGTCACCTATTATGTGTTATGATCCGGCAACCCCGAAGTGACAATAATCGGGACCACTCCCGGTGATGACCATAGTTTGAGGAGTTCATGTATTCACTATGTGCTAATGCTTTATTCCGGTTCTCTATTAAAAAGAGGTCTTAATATCCCTTAGTTTCCAATAGGACCCCGCTGCCACGGGAGGGTAGGACAAAAGATGTCATGCAAGTTCTTTTCCATAAGCACGTATGACTATATACGGAATACATGCCTACATTACATTGATGAACTGGAGCCAGTTCTGTGTCACCCTATGTTATGACTGTTACATGACGAACCGCATCCGGCATAATTATCCATCACTAATACGATGCCTACGAGTTTTCCATATACTGGTTCTCGCTTATTTACTTTTCCGTTGCTACTGTTACAATCACTACAAAATACCAAAAACATTATTTTTGTTGTCTTGACTTTTGTTAACGTTGCCACTACTATCATATTACTTTGCTACTAAACACTTTGCTGCAGATACTAAGTTTCCAGGTGTGGTTGAATTGACAACTCAGCTGCTAATACTTGAGAATATTCTTTGGCTCCCTTTGTGTCGAATCAACAAAGTTGGGTTGAATAGTCTACCCTCTAAAACTGTTGCGATCCCCTATACTTGTGGGTTATCATGTACCCCCGTGCTCCAAACAACTGCTTATAATAATTTGAAACATATGATTTGAGATTATCCTGGCCCGCAATGGTTTCCTCATCGTTCCCAAGTTGAACAATTTTCTTTTTAGACTATGTGCCATTCACGATCAGATGGAAGAACTTCATGTTGTTATCTCCCTTCCTCACATTGTTGTTATCTCCCTTCCTCACATACCGCTTTAATGTCTAAAACATCAATAAATGATAATAATATTTCTTCTTCTTTCTTATTCCCACCACAGGCATTCTTGATTATAACAAAAAACTATTTTTATCCTGAAGTTTGACAAACACAGAACAATTCCATAAGTTGATCCATTGCAGGCTTAGTTACAAACTGTCATGTCAAACAAAGAGACAGGCGTCTAGGTTCGTAGTGCTATGCACAACTGAATTTACAGGTAACTATCTACTCTGCTTCAAGTTTTGCATACTTGCTCTTTGCACGACTTGCATCTGGCTAGTATAGAAGATGGGCGTGAGGGGACATGCAATGCTGGTCCTGCCACGGGCTGCGCAGCTGCGTCAGGAACGGGTCATTTAGCCAGTCGAACACTCCGTGGCTACTCCCCGCCGGTAGTTGCAGGCTGGGCAGGTCCAGCACACCCTTGCTCGCCGCCGGTAGCTGCAGGGTGGACATGTTCGGCATCCCATAGTTCGCCGCCGGTAACTGGATGCTGCAGGGTGGGTTCACGGCCGGAACCTGCAGATGGAAGGGGGCGTTCGCCGCTTGCGACAAAGACGACGTCGACGCGACGGTGACCATGGCGACGTCTGCTTCCTTCTTGGTTACCCTGGGCGCGTCGTGGCTGCTGCTGTTGCCGGACAGCGCCACCGACGAGGAGGAGGGGGAAGAGGGGATCAGGAAGTTGTCCTGGACGTCGTCGGACGGCGACAGGTAGAAGTCGCCGGCTGCCGGAACAGGGCACGCTCTGGCCGCGCCACTGTAGCCGTACCCACCGTTGCCGCCGGACCTCTGCTTCATCTCCTCCATCTCAAAGGCTCTCTGCTCTAGCTCCTTGAACGGCGTGGCCTTCCGGTATACCTTGCACAGCACCGTGTCCTCACTGGGCGGCGCCGCGCCGGTTTCAGGGAGGCGGTACTCGTTCATGACCCAGTCCGTCTTGGTGCCCCGCGGTGCGCGGCCCTGGTAGAAGACGAGCGTCTTCTTGAGCCCAATGACCCGCTTGGGGTCGCCGGTGCTCCGTATGGCCCTGTCCGACCCCGTTGCCTTCCAGAATCCCCGCTCCGTGGTCCGGTTCGGCCGCCCGCCGCTCCCCGCCTTCCGGTCACGCGGCACGAAGAAGTACCACTCCCTCTCACCGATCTTCGCCATCCCTGGATATCCACACACAAATATCATCAGCTTGCTGCTCAAACATATCCCGGATCGATCGATCACTGCCACAATGTTCTTGTGTACGTACCGGGAAGATCCCAGGGATCGTGGCGATAAATGTTGAGGGTGCCGATGATGTCGAAGTGGAGCTTCTTGCCAAGTGCGACGCGGGAGAGGTAGAAGCCGAGGAGCTCCTCTTCCGTGGGGTGGAACCGGAAGCCGGGGAGGTCCTGATCGACCTCCATGGTCGACGCCGCCACTGCCATTGCCATTGCTGGCTGCTGCTCCAAGTGCTCGATCGGCGCTGTATTTGTTATGATGCTGCTGCTGGAAGGTGGATGATGGCGGTGGTCGTGGCACCCTACCGGACCGTCGGGGTTGCTTATATAGAGCTTCAAAAAATTATGCCAACCTACGCGGTTTCCTGCAGAAAAGGGGGGTCGCAGTTTCTTGGCACTGGAGAAAGCAACCGGTGCTCTAGCTCGGTACGCAAGATAGAATGGATTTGTGCCGGCTTTACTTACCACTAAATTAATCACTGCCTTACTTAATTTAGATTTGGTGTTTGCAGACTCATGAAGTCACACAGATTGACTCCTTTTCGTCATCCTTGTTCGGCCTATATACTGTATTTATCTTGTGCCACGCTCCATATTGAAAACCTAAAGGCTAGGACTTTTAGCCAAAATAAATAAAATACTCGTAGGATTGCTTCTCGAAAGATTGCTACTCGCCATTTTGGAAAGCATTGCAATGGCAGTGATTACTTCAGTGCACTTTCCGTGCTTACCTTGCACCTGAAATCTACTGTTCAACAAGTTGATTTTTTTAAGGGACGTTCAACAACTTGATGCAGTAGTCAGCAGCCCCCTAAACATGCGCGAACCAACCTGTGGTTGGATGGTTAGAGGGATAGTGGTATCCCCAACCCACTAGGGTTCAAGTCCTGTGCTCGCATTATTTCTGGATTTATTTAGAATTTCCGGCGATGCGCTTTCAGTGGGAGGAGACGTTCCCGGCGATGCCTTTCAGTGGGACGAGACGTTCCCGTTGACGACGAGGCGCCTACGGTGACTTTGTAAATCTCAAGATGATATGTCGGTTCAGTCTCTCGGAGGTGCATATAGGGTAGGGGGTACACACGGATGCACGCATGCAGGTGGCGCGACACGAAAGTTTGGATGCATGGGATGGCATGAAATCGGTCTCACACTACTGGAATCAGGATCTTTGCCGTCAGCTAGATCTTTGCCGTTTGCTAGCTAACGGCAAAGAAGGTCTTTGCCCTCAGCTTAATAGAAGTTGACGACAAAGAAAGAGCTGACGGCAACGACCATGTTTGCTATGCCCTAACTAAAATCCATCGACGCCCGCCCGCGCCCCACATCCCTATCTGTCCCCTCTCTCTCTCCGCCCGCGCCCGAGCCGCCGCCGCCCCGCGC